>NW_027667766.1:0-75000 GCF_963924665.1 Micromys minutus
TTATTTTCGGGCATAATTGCAGGAATTTCATTTATTTCAGGGCAAAAAGTCAGAAATTCCTTTTATTTTCGGGCAAAAACAGAAATTTCTTTTATTTTGATACAAAATTGTAGAAATTTTCCTTATTTTGGAACAAAAAGGCAAAAATTACCCATATTTTGGGGAAAAAGGCAGAAATTCCCCTTATTTTGAGGTAAAAAGGCTGAAATTCCCGTTATTTTGGGGCAAAAAGGCAGAAATTCCCTTTACTTTGTGGCAAAAAGGCAGAAATTCCCGTTAATTGGGGCAGAAAAGCGAAATTTTCCTTATTTAAGGGCAATAGGGCAGAAATTCCCCTTATTTTGTGGCAAAAAGGCAGAAATTCCCCTTATTTGAAGGTAAAATGCTGAAATTCCCCTTATTTTCGGCAAAAAGGCAGAAATTCCTATTATTTTGAGGCAAAATTGCAGAAATTTCAATTATTTCTGGGCAAAAAGTCAGATATTTGCCTTATTTTGGGGCAAAAAGCAGAAATTCCCTTAATTTTGGGGCCAAAAACAGAAATTCCCCTTATTTTGGGGTAAAATTGCAGAAATTTCAAATATTTCAGGGCAAAAAGGCAGAAATTCCACTTTATTTCGGACAATAACGCAGAAATTCCCCGTATTTTAAAGCTAAATTTCAGAAATTCCCCTTATATTGGTGCAAAAATGGAGAAATTCCCTTTATTTTTGTGCAATAAGGCAGATTTCCCCGTATTTTGAAGCAAAATTGCACATATTTCCCTAATTTTGAAGGAAAATGCAGAAATTCACATTATTTTGGAACAAAAAGACAGAAATTCTCCTTATTTCAGGGCAAAAAGTCAGAAATTCCCCTTATTTTGGGGTAAAATTGCAGAAATTTTCTTTATTTTGGGGCAAAATTGCAGAAATTTCCCTTATTTTGGGGCAAAATTGCAGAAATTTCACTTATTTCAGGGAAAAAGTGCAGAAATTTCTCTTATTTTGGGGCAAAAAGGCAGAAATTTCTTTTATTTTGGTACAAAATTGCAGAAATTTTCTTTATTTTGGGGCAAAAATGAAGAAATTCCCCATATTTTGGGGCAAAAAGGCAGAGATTCGCCTTATTATGAGGTAAAATGCTGAAATTCCCCTTATTTTGGGGCAAAAATACAGAAATTCCCTTTATTTTGTGGCAAAAAGGCAGAAATTTCCCTTATTTTGGGGCAAAATTGCAGAAATTTCACTTATTTCAGGGCAAAATTCAAAAATTCCTTTTATTTTTGGGCAAAAAGACAGAAATTTTGTTTATTTTTGGGTAAAAAGGCAGAAATTTCACTTATTGTGAGGTAAGAAGGCAGAAATTCCTCTTATTTTAGGGCAAAAATGAAGAAATTTCCCTTTTTTGTGGCAAAAGGTATATATTCTTTTTATTTTCGGGCAAAAAATCAGAAATATCCCGTTTTTTGAAGCACAATTGCAGAAAATCCCCTAATTGTGGGGCAAAAAGGCAGAAATTCCCTATATGTTGGAGCAAAAAGACAGAAATTCTCCTTATTTTGGGGCAAAACTCAGAAATTCCACTTATTTTGGGGCAAAATTCCAGAAATTTCCCTTATTTTGGGGCAAAATTGCAGAAATTTCACTTATTTCAGGTAAAAATGGCAGAAATTTTTCTTATTTTGGGGCAAAAAGGCAGAAATTCCTAATATTTTGTGGCAAAAATGCAGAAATTCCCCTTATTTTGAGGTAAAAATGCTGAAATTCCCCTTATTTGGGGGCAAAAAGGCAGAAATTTCCCTTATTTTGGGGCAAAATTGCAAACATTTCACTAATTTCAGGGTAATAAGTCAGAAATTTTCCTTATTTTGGGGCAAAAAACACAGAAATTCCCTTTGTTTTGGAAGGAAAATACAGAAATTCCACTTCTTTAGAGGCAAAAAGGCAGAAATTCCCCTTATTTTGAAGCAAAAATGAAGAAATTCCCCTAATTGTTGGGCAAAAAGGCAGAAATTCCCTATATGTTGGGGCAAAAAGACAGAAATTCTCCTTATTTTGGGACAAAACTCAGAAATTCCACTTATTTTGGGGCAAAATTGCAGGAATTTACCTTATTTTGAGGCAAAATTGCAGAAATTTCCCTTATTTGGGGCAAAATTGCAGAAATTTCACTTATTTTCAGGTAAAAAGGCTGAAATATCCTTTATTTTGGGGCAAAAAGGAAGAAATTCCCCTTATTTTGGGGCAAAATTGCAGAAATTTTCCTTATTTTGGGGCAAAAAGGCTGAAATTCTTATTTTGAGGTAAAATGCTGAAATTCCCCATATTTTGGGGAAAAAGGCAAAACTTCTTCTTATTTTGGGACAAAAAGGCACAAATTTCCCTTATTTTCAGGCAAAATTGCAGAAATTTCATTTATTTCAGGGCAAAAAGTCAGAAATTCCTTTTATTTTGGGGCAAAGAGCAGAAATTTCTTTTATTATGGTACAAAATTTCGAAGAAATTTTTCTTATTTTGAAACAAAAAGGCAGAAAATTCCCCTTATTTTGAGGCAAAAGGCAGAAATTATTCTCAATTTGAAGTAAAATGCAGAAATTCCCTTTATTTTGGGGCTAAAAAACAGAAATTCCCTGTATTTTGAAGCAAAATTGCAGAAATTCTCATAATTTTTGGGCAAAAAGGCAGAAATTCTCCTTATTATGGGGCAAAAAGACAGAAAATCTCCTTTTTCGGGAGCAAACAGTCAGAAATTCCCCTTATTTTGGGGCAAAATTGCAGAAATTTCCTTTACATTGGGGCAAAATTGTAGAAATTTCCCTTATTTTGGGGCAAAATTGCAGAAATTTCACGTATTTCAGGGAAAAAAGGCAGAAATTTTTTTGGGGGGGCAAAAAGGCAGAAATTTTTTTTATTTTGGTACAAAATTGCAGAAATTTTTCTTATTTTGGGGCAAAAAGTCAGAAATTCCCCATATTTTGGGGCAAAAAGGCAGAAATTCCCCTTATTTTGAGGTAATCAGGCTGAAATTCCCCTTATTTTGGGGCAAAAAGGCAGAAATTTCGTTTATTTTGGGGAAAAGGCAGAAATTGCACTTATTTTGAGTCAAAAAGGTGGAAATTCCCCTTATTTTTGGGGCAAAAATGAAGAAATTTGCTTTTTTATGGCAAAAAGGTATACATTCCCTTTATTTTCGGGCAAAAAGGCAGAAATTCTTTGTATTTAGGAGCAAAATTGCAGAAATTCGCATAATTTTCGGGCAAAAAGGCAGAAATTCTCCTTATTTTGGGGCAAAAAGACAGAAAATCTCCTTTTCGGGAGCAAACAGTCAGAAATTCCCCTTATTTTGGGGCAAAATTGCAGAAATTTCCTTTACATTGGGGCAAAATTGCAGAAATTTCCCTTATTTTGGGGCAAAATTGCAGAAATTTCAGGTATTTGAGAAAAAAAAGGCAGAAATTTTTTTGGGGGGGGCAAAAAGGCAGAAATTTTTTTTATTTTGGTACAAAATTGCAGAAATTTTTCTTATTTTGGGGCAAAAAGTCAGAAATTCCCCATATTTTGGGGCAAAAAGGCAGAAATTCCCCTTATTTTCAGGTAATCAGGCTGAAATTCCCCTTATTTTGGGGCAAAAAGGCAGAAATTTCGTTTATTTTGGGGAAAAGGCAGAAATTGCACTTATTTTGAGTCAAAAAGGTGGAAAATCCCCTTATTTTGTGGCAAAAATGAAGAAATTTGCTTTTTTATGGCAAAAAGGTATACATTCCCTTTATTTTCGGGCAAAAAGGCAGAAATTCTTTGTATTTTGGAGCAAAATTGCAGAAATTCCCCTAATTTTTGGGCAAAAAGGCAGAAATTTTCCTTATTTTGGGGTAAAACTGCAGAAATTTCACTTATTTTGCGGCAAAATGTCAGAAATTCCCCTTATTTTTGGCAAAAAATGCAGAAAATCCCCTTATTTTAGGGCAAAATTGCAGAAATTTCCCTTATTTGGGGACAAAAACAGAAATTCCCCTTATTTTGGGGCAAAATTGCAGAAATTTCCCTTATTATGGGGAAAAATTGCAGAAATTTCCCTTATTTTAGGGCAAAATTGCAGAAATTTCACTTATTTCAGAGAAAAAAAGCAAAAATTTTTCTTATTTTGGGGCAAAAAGGCAGAAATTCCCATTATTTTGGGGCAAAAAGGCAGAAATTCACCTTATTTTGGGGTAAAATTGCAGAAATTTCACATATTTCAGGGCAAAACGGCAGAAATTCCCCTTATTTTGGGGCAAAAAGGCAGAAATTTCCCTTATTTTGGGATAAAATTGCAGAAATTTCCCTTATTTGGGGGCAAAAAGGCAGAAAATCCACTTAATTTCGGGTAAAAAGGCAGAAATTTCTCGTATTTTGGAGCAAAATTGCAGAAACTCCCCTAATTTTGGGGCTAAAAGGCAGAATTTCCCTTTATTTTGGGGCAAAAATAGAGAAATTCTTTTTATTTTGGGGCAAAAATCAGAAATTTCCTTTATTTTGGGGCAAAATTTTAGAAATTTCTTTTATATTGTTACAGACTTGCAGAAATTTTTCTTATTTTGTGGCAAAAAGGCAGAAATTCCCCATATTTTGGTGCAAAAAGGCTGAAATTCCCCTTATTTTGAGGTAAAATCCTGAAATTCCCCATATTTTGGGGCAAAAAGGCAGAAATTTCCCTCATTTGGGGGCAAAAAGGCACAAATTTCCCTTATTTTCGGGCATAATTGCAGGAATTTCATTTATTTCAGGGCAAAAAGTCAGAAATTCCTTTTATTTTCGGGCAAAAACAGAAATTTCTTTTATTTTGATACAAAATTGTAGAACTTTTCCTTATTTTGGAACAAAAAGGCAAAAATTACCCATATTTTGGGGAAAAAGGCAGAAATTCCTTTTATTTTGAGGTAAAAAGGCTGAAATTCCCGTTATTTTGGGGCATAAAGGCAGAAATTCCCTTTACTTTCTGGCAAAAGGGCAGAAATTCCCGTTAATTGGGGCAGAAAAGCAGAAATTTTCCTTATTTAAGGGCAATAGGGCAGAAATTCCCCTTATTTTGTGGCAAAAAGGCAGAAATTCCCCTTATTTGAAGGTAAAATGCTGAAATTCCCCTTATTTTCGGCAAAAAGGCAGAAATTCCTATTATTTTGGGGCAAAAGTGCAGAAATTTCTCTTATTTTGGGGCAAAAAGGCAGAAATTTCTTTTATTTTGGTACAAAATTGCAGAAATTTTCTTTATTTTGGGGCAAAATTGCAGAAATTTCCCTTATTTGGGGCAAAATTGCAGAAATTTCACTTATTTCAGGGAAAAAGTGCAGAAATTTCTCTTATTTTGGGGCAAAAAGGCAGAAATTTCTTTTATTTTGGTACAAAATTGCAGAAATTTTTTTTATTTTGGGGCAAAAATGAAGAAATTCCCCATATTTTGGGGCAAAAAGGCAGAGATTTGCCTTATTATGAGGTAAAATGCTGAAATTCCCCTTATTTTGGGGCAAAAATACAGAAATTCCCTTCATTTTGTGGCAAAAAGGCAGAAATTTCCCTTATTTTGGGGCAAAATTGCAGAAATTTCACTTATTTCAGGGCAAAATTCAAAAATTCCTTTTATTTTGGGGCAAAAAGACAGAAATTCCATTCATTTTTAGGTAAAAAGGCAGAAATTTCACTTATTTTGAGGGAAGAAGGCAGAAATTCCTCTTATTTTGGGGCAAAAATGAAGAAATTTCTCTTTTTTGTGGCAAAAGGTATACATTCCCCTTATTTTCGGGCAAAAAAGCAGAAATTCCCCCTATTTTGGAGCAGAATTGAAGAAAATCCCCTAATTGTGGGGCAAAAAGGCAAAAATTCCCTATATGTTGGGGCAAAAAGACAGAAATTCTCCTTATTTTGGGGCAAAACTCAGAAATTCCACTTATTTTGGGGCAAAATTCCAGAAATTTCCCTTATTTTGGGGCAAAATTGCAGAAATTTTACATATTTTGGGGCACAATTGCAGAAATTTCACTTATTTCAGGTAAAAATGGCAGAAATTTTTCTTATTTTGGGGCAAAAAGGCAGAAATTCCTAATATTTTGTGGCAAAAATGCAGAAATTCCCCTTATTTTGAGGTAAAAAGGCTGAAATTCCCCTTATTTGGGGGCAAAAAGGCAGAAATTTCCCTTATTTTGGGGCAAAAAACACAGAAATTCCCTTTGTTTTGAAAGGAAAATACAGAAATTCCACTTCTTTAGAGGCAAAAAGGCAGAAATTCCCCTTATTTTGAAGCAAAAATGAAGAAATTCCCCTAATTGTTGGGCAAAAAGGCAGAAATTCCCTATATGTTGGGGCAAAAAGACAGAAATTCTCCTTATTTTGGGACAAAACTCAGAAATTCCACTTATTTTGGGGCAAAATTGCAGGAATTTACCTTATTTTGAGGCAAAATTGCAGAAATTTCCCTTATTTGGGGCAAAATTGCAGAAATTTAACTTATTTTCAGGTAAAAAGGCTGAAATATCCTTTATTTTGGGGCAAAAATGAAGAAATTCCCCTTATTTTGGGGCAAAATTGCAGAAATTTTCCTTATTTTGGGGCAAAAAGGCTGAAATTCTTATTTTGAGGTAAAATGCTGAAATTCCCCATATTTTGGGGCAAAAGGCAAAACTTCTTCTTATTTTGGGGCAAAGAGGCACAAATTTCCCTTATTTTCGGGCAAAATTGCAGAAATTTCATTTATTTCAGGGCAAAAAATCAGAAATTCCTTTTATTTTGGGGCAAAGAGCAGAAATTTCTTTTATTATGGTACAAAATTGAAGAAATTTATCTTATTTTGAAACAAAAAGGCAGAAAATTCCCCTGATTTTGAGGCAAAAGGCAGAAATTATTCTCAATTTGAGGTAAAATGCAGAAATTCCCTTTGTTTTGGGGCTAAAAGGCAGAAATTCCCTGTATTTTGAAGCAAAATTGCAGAAATTCTCTTAATTTTCTGGCAAAAAGGCAGAAATTCTCCTTATTTTGGGGCAAAAAGACAGAAAATCTCCTTTTTCGGGAGCAAACAGTCAGAAATTCCCCTTATTTTGGGGCAAAATTGCAGAAATTTCCTTTACATTGGGGCAAAATTGCAGAAATTTCCCTTATTTTGGGGCAAAATTGCAGAAATTTCAGGTATTTGAGAAAAAAAAGGCAGAAATTTTTTTGGGGGGGCAAAAAGGCAGAATTTTTTTTTATTTTGGTACAAACTTGCAGAAATTTTTTTTATTTTGGGGCAAAAAGTCAGAAATTCCCCATATTTTGGGGCAAAAATGCAGAAATTCCCCTTATTTTGAGGTAATAAGGCTGAAATTCCCCTTATTTTGGGGCAAAAAGGCAGAAATTTCGTTTATTTTGGGGAAAAGGCAGAAATTGCACTTATTTTGAGTCAAAAAGGTGGAAAATCCCCTTATTTTGGGGCAAAAATGAAGAAATTTGCTTTTTTATGGCAAAAAGGTATACATTCCTTTTATTTTCAGGCAAAAAGGCAGAAATTCTTTGTATTTTGGAGCAAAATTGCAGAAATTCCCCTAATTTTTGGGCAAAAAGGCAGAAATTTTCCTTATTTTGGGGTAAAACTGCAGAAATTTCACTTATTTTGCGGCAAAATGTCAGAAATTCCCCTTATTTTTGGCAAAAAATGCAGAAAATCCCCTTATTTTAGGGCAAAATTGCAGAAATTTCCCTTATTTGGGGACAAAAACAGAAATTCCCCTTATTTTGGGGCAAAATTGCAGAAATTTCCCTTATTATGGGGAAAAATTGCAGAAATTTCCCTTATTTTAGGGCAAAATTGCAGAAATTTCACTTATTTCAGAGAAAAAAAGCAAAAATTTTTCTTATTTTGGGGCAAAAAGGCAGAAATTCCCATTATTTTGGGGCAAAAAGGCAGAAATTCACCTTATTTTGGGGTAAAATTGCAGAAATTTCACATATTTCAGGGCAAAACGGCAGAAATTCCCCTTATTTTGGGGCAAAAAGGCAGAAATTTCCCTTATTTTGGGATAAAATTGCAGAAATTTCCCTTATTTGGGGGCAAAAAGGCAGAAAATCCACTTAATTTCGAGTAAAAAGGCAGAAATTTCTCGTATTTTGGAGCAAAATTGCAGAAATTCCCCTAATTTTGGGGCTAAAAGGCAGAATTTCCCTTTATTTTGGGGCAAAAATAGAGAAATTCTTTTTATTTTGGGGCAAAAATCAGAAATTTCCTTTATTTTGGGGCAAAATTTTAGAAATTTCTTTTATATTGTTACAGACTTGCAGAAATTTTTCTTATTTTGTGGCAAAAAGGCAGAAATTCCCCATATTTTGGTGCAAAAAGGCTGAAATTCCCCTTATTTTGAGGTAAAATCCTGAAATTCCCCATATTTTGGGGCAAAAAGGCAGAAATTTCCCTCATTTGGGGGCAAAAAGGCACAAATTTCCCTTATTTTCGGGCATAATTGCAGGAATTTCATTTATTTCAGGGCAAAAAGTCAGAAATTTCTTTTATTTTCGGGCAAAAACAGAAATTTCTTTTATTTTGATACAAAATTGTAGAAATTTTCCTTATTTTGGATCAAAAAAGCAAAAATTACCCATATTTTAAGAAAAAAGGCAGAAATTCCTTATATTTTGAGGTAAAAAGGCTGAAATTCCCGTTATTTTGGGGCATAAAGGCAGAAATTCCCTTTACTTTCTGGCAAAAGGGCAGAAATTCCCGTTAATTGGGGCAGAAAAGCAGAAATTTTCCTTATTTAAGGGCAATAGGGCAGAAATTCCCCTTATTTTGTGGCAAAAAAGCAGAAATTCCCCTTATTTGAAGGTAAAATGCTGAAATTCCCCTTATTTTCGGCAAAAAGGCAGAAATTCCTATTATTTTGGCGAAAAAGTGCAGAAATTTCTCTTATTTTGGGGCAAAAAGGCAGAAATTTCGTTTATTTTGGTACAAAATTGCAGAAATTTTCTTTATTTTGGGGCAAAATTGCAGAAATTTCCCTTATTTGGGGCAAAATTGCAGAAATTTCACTTATTTCAGGGAAAAAGTGCAGAAATTTCTCTTATTTTGGGGCAAAAAGGCAGAAATTTCTTTTATTTTGGTACAAAATTGCAGAAATTTTTTTTATTTTGGGGCAAAAATGAAGAAATTCCCCATATTTTGGGGCAAAAAGGCAGAGATTTGCCTTATTATGAGGTAAAATGCTGAAATTCCCCTTATTTTGGGGCAAAAATACAGAAATTCCCTTCATTTTGTGGCAAAAAGGCAGAAATTTCCCTTATTTTGGGGCAAAATTGTAGAAATTTCAGTTATTTCAGGGCAAAATTCAAAAATTCCTTTTATTTTGGGGCAAAAAGACAGAAATTCCGTTCATTTTTAGGTAAAAAGGCAGAAATTTCACTTATTTTGAGGGAAGAAGGCAGAAATTCCTCTTATTTTGGGGCAAAAATGAAGAAATTTCTCTTTTTTGTGGCAAAAGGTATACATTCCCCTTATTTTCGGGCAAAAAAGCAGAAATTCCCCCTATTTTGGAGCAGAATTGAAGAAAATCCCCTAATTGTGGGGCAAAAAGGCAGAAATTCCCTATATGTTGGGGCAAAAAGACAGAAATTCTCCTTATTTTGGGGCAAAACTCAGAAATTCCACTTATTTTGGGGCAAAATTCCAGAAATTTCCCTTATTTTGGGGCAAAATTGCAGAAATTTTACTTATTTTGGGGCACAATTGCAGAAATTTCACTTATTTCAGGTAAAAATGGCAGAAATTTTTCTTATTTTGGGGCAAAAAGGCAGAAATTCCTAATATTTTGTGGCAAAAATGCAGAAATTCCCCTTATTTTGAGGTAAAAAGGCTGAAATTCCCCTTATTTGGGGGCAAAAAGGCAGAAATTTCCCTTATTTTGGGGCAAAAAACACAGAAATTCCCTTTGTTTTGAAAGGAAAATACAGAAATTCCACTTCTTTAGAGGCAAAAAGGCAGAAATTCCCCTTATTTTGAAGCAAAAATGAAGAAATTCCCCTAATTGTTGGGCAAAAAGGCAGAAATTCCCTATATGTTGGGGCAAAAAGACAGAAATTCTCCTTATTTTGGGACAAAACTCAGAAATTCCACTTATTTTGGGGCAAAATTGCAGGAATTTACCTTATTTTGAGGCAAAATTGCAGAAATTTCCCTTATTTGGGGCAAAATTGCAGAAATTTCACTTATTTTCAGGTAAAAAGGCTGAAATATCCTTTATTTTGGCGCAAAAAGGAAGAAATTCCCCTTATTTTGGGGCAAAATTGCAGAAATTTTCCTTATTTTGGGGCAAAAAGGCTGAAATTCTTATTTTGAGGTAAAATGCTGAAATTCCTCATATTTTGGGGCAAAAGGCAAAACTTCTTCTTATTTTGGGGCAAAGAGGCACAAATTTCCCTTATTTTCGGGCAAAATTGCAGAAATTTCATTTATTTCAGGGCAAAAAGTCAGAAATTCCTTTTATTTTGGGGCAAAGAGCAGAAATTTCTTTTATTATGGTACAAAATTAAAGAAATTTATCTTATTTTGAAAGAAAAAGGCAGAAAATTCCCCTTATTTTGAGGCAAAAGGCAGAAATTATTCTCAATTTGAGGTAAAATGCAGAAATTCCCTTTATTTTGGGGCTAAAAGTCAGAAATTCCCTGTATTTTGAAGCAAAATTGCAGAAATTCTCTTAATTTTCGGGCAAAAAGGCAGAAATTCTCCTTATTTTGGGGCAAAAAGACAGAAAATCTCCTTTTTCGGGAGCAAACAGTCAGAAATTCCCCTTATTTTGGGGCAAAATTGCAGAAATTTCCTTTACATTGGGGCAAAATTGCAGAAATTTCCCTTATTTTGGGGCAAAATTGCAGAAATTTCAGGTATTTGAGAAAAAAAAGGCAGAAATTTTTTTGGGGGGGCAAAAAGGCAGAAATTTTTTTTATTTTGGTACAAACTTGCAGAAATTTTTTTTATTTTGGGGCAAAAAGTCAGAAATTCCCCATATTTTGGGGCAAAAATGCCGAAATTCCCCTTATTTTGAGGTAATAAGGCTGAAATTCCCCTTATTTTGGGGCAAAAAGGCAGAAATTTCGTTTATTTTGGGGAAAAGGCAGAAATTGCACTTATTTTGAGTCAAAAAGGTGGAAAATCCCCTTATTTTGGGGCAAAAATGAAGAAATTTGCTTTTTTATGGCAAAAAGATATACATTCCCTTTATTTTCGGGCAAAAAGGCAGAAATTCTTTGTATTTTGGAGCAAAATTGCAGAAATTCCCCTAATTTTTGGGCAAAAAGGCAGAAATTTTCCTTATTTTGGGGTAAAACTGCAGAAATTTCACTTATTTTGCGGCAAAATGTCAGAAATTCTCCTTATTTTTGGCAAAAAATGCAGAAAATCCCCTTATTTTAGGGCAAAATTGCAGAAATTTCCCTTATTTGGGGACAAAAACAGAAATTCCCCTTATTTTGGGGCAAAATTGCAGAAATTTCCCTTATTATGGGGAAAAATTGCAGAAATTTCCCTTATTTTAGGGCAAAATTGCAGAAATTTCACTTATTTCAGAGAAAAAAAGCAAAAATTTTTCTTATTTTGGGGCAAAAAGGCAGAAATTCCCATTATTTTGGGGCAAAAAGGCAGAAATTCACCTTATTTTGGGGTAAAATTGCAGAAATTTCACATATTTCAGGGCAAAACGGCAGAAATTCCCCTTATTTTGGGGCAAAAAGGCAGAAATTTCCCTTATTTTGGGATAAAATTGCAGAAATTTCCCTTATTTGGGGGCAAAAGGCAGAAAATCCACTTAATTTCGGGTAAAAAGGCAGAAATTTCTCGTATTTTGGAGCAAAATTGCAGAAACTCCCCTAATTTTGGGGCTAAAAGGCAGAATTTCCCTTTATTTTGGGGCAAAAATAGAGAAATTCTTTTTATTTTGGGGCAAAAATCAGAAATTTCCTTTATTTTGGGGCAAAATTTTAGAAATTTCTTTTATATTGTTACAGACTTGCAGAAATTTTTCTTATTTTGTGGCAAAAAGGCAGAAATTCCCCATATTTTGGTGCAAAAAGGCTGAAATTCCCCTTATTTTGAGGTAAAATCCTGAAATTCCCCATATTTTGGGGCAAAAAGGCAGAAATTCCCCTCATTTGGGGGCAAAAAGGCACAAATTTCCCTTATTTTCGGGCATAATTGCAGGAATTTCATTTATTTCAGGGCAAAAAGTCAGAAATTCCTTTTATTTTCGGGCAAAAACAGAAATTTCTTTTATTTTGATACAAAATTGTAGAACTTTTCCTTATTTTGGAACAAAAAGGCAAAAATTACCCATATTTTGGGGAAAAAGGCAGAAATTCCCCTTATTTTGAGGTAAAAAGGCTGAAATTCCCGTTATTTTGGGGCATAAAGGCAGAAATTCCCTTTACTTTGGGGCAAAAAGGCAGAAATTCCCGTTAATTGGGGCAGAAAAGCAGAAATTTTCCTTATTTAAGGGCAATAGGGCAGAAATTCCCCTTATTTTGTGGCAAAAAGGCAGAAATTCCCCTTATTTGAAGGTAAAATGCTGAAATTCCCCTTATTTTTGGCAAAAAGGCAGAAATTCTTATTATTTTGGGGCAAAAGTGCAGAAATTTCTCTTATTTTGGGGCAAAAAGGCAGAAATTTCTTTTATTTTGTACAAAATTGCAGAAATTTTCTTTATTTTGGGGCAAAATTGCAGAAATTTCCCTTATTTGGGGCAAAATTGCAGAAATTTCACTTATTTCAGGGAAAAAGTGCAGAAATTTCTCTTATTTTGGGGCAAAAAGGCAGAAATTTCTTTTATTTTGGTACAAAATTGCAGAAATTTTTTTTATTTTGGGGCAAAAATGAAGAAATTCCCCATATTTTGGGGCAAAAAGGCAGAGATTTGCCTTATTATGAGGTAAAATGCTGAAATTCCCCTTATTTTGGGGCAAAAATACAGAAATTCCCTTCATTTTGTGGCAAAAAGGCAGAAATTTCCCTTATTTTGGGGCAAAATTGTAGAAATTTCAGTTATTTCAGGGCAAAATTCAAAAATTCCTTTTATTTTGGGGCAAAAAGACAGAAATTCCGTTCATTTTTAGGTAAAAAGGCAGAAATTTCACTTATTTTGAGGGAAGAAGGCAGAAATTCCTCTTATTTTGGGGCAAAAATGAAGAAATTTCTCTTTTTTGTGGCAAAAGGTATACATTCCCCTTATTTTCGGGCAAAAAAGCAGAAATTCCCCCTATTTTGGAGCAGAATTGAAGAAAATCCCCTAATTGTGGGGCAAAAAGGCAGAAATTCCCTATATGTTGGGGCAAAAAGACAGAAATTCTCCTTATTTTGGGGCAAAACTCAGAAATTCCACTTATTTTGGGGCAAAATTCCAGAAATTTCCCTTATTTTGGGGCAAAATTGCAGAAATTTTACTTATTTTGGGGCACAATTGCAGAAATTTCACTTATTTCAGGTAAAAATGGCAGAAATTTTTCTTATTTTGGGGCAAAAAGGCAGAAATTCCTAATATTTTGTGGCAAAAATGCAGAAATTCCCCTTATTTTGAGGTAAAAAGGCTGAAATTCCCCTTATTTGGGGGCAAAAAGGCAGAAATTTCCCTTATTTTGGGGCAAAATTGCAAACATTTCACTAATTTCAGGGTAATAAGTCAGAAATTTTCCTTATTTTGGGGCAAAAAACACAGAAATTCCCTTTGTTTTGGAAGGAAAATACAGAAATTCCACTTCTTTAGAGGCAAAAAGGCAGAAATTCCCCTTATTTTGAAGCAAAAATGAAGAAATTCCCCTAATTGTTGGGCAAAAAGGCAGAAATTCCCTATATGTTGGGGCAAAAAGACAGAAATTCTCCTTATTTTGGGACAAAACTCAGAAATTCCACTTATTTTGGGGCAAAATTGCAGGAATTTACCTTATTTTGAGGCAAAATTGCAGAAATTTCCCTTATTTGGGGCAAAATTGCAGAAATTTCACTTATTTTCAGGTAAAAAGGCTGAAATATCCTTTATTTTGGGGCAAAAAGGAAGAAATTCCCCTTATTTTGGGGCAAAATTGCAGAAATTTTCCTTATTTTGGGGCAAAAAGGCTGAAATTCTTATTTTGAGGTAAAATGCTGAAATTCCCCATATTTTGGGGCAAACGGCAAAACTTCTTCTTATTTTGGGGCAAAGAGGCACAAATTTCCCTTATTTTCGGGCAAAATTGCAGAAATTTCATTTATTTCAGGGCAAAAAGTCAGAAATTCCTTTTATTTTGGGGCAAAGAGCAGAAATTTCTTTTATTGTGGTACAAAATTGAAGAAATTTATCTTATTTTGAAACAAAAAGGCAGAAAATTCCCCTTATTTTGAGGCAAAAGGCAGAAATTATTCTCAATTTGAGGTAAAATGCAGAAATTCCCATTATTTTGGGGCTAAAAGGCAGAAATTCCCTGTATTTTGAAGCAAAATTGCAGAAATTCTCTTAATTTTCGGGAAAAAAGGCAGAAATTCTCCTTATTTTGGGGCAAAAAGACAGAAAATCTCCTTTTTCGGGAGCAAACAGTCAGAAATTCCCCTTATTTTGGGGCAAAATTGCAGAAATTTCCTTTACGTTGGGGCAAAATTGCAGAAATTTCCCTTATTTTGGGGCAAAATTGCAGAAATTTCAGGTATTTGAGAAAAAAAAAGGTAGAAATTTTTTTGGGGGGGCAAAAAGGCAGAAATTTTTTTTATTTTGGTACAAAATTGCAGAAATTTTTCTTATTTTGGGGCAAAAAGTCAGAAATTCCCCATATTTTGGGGCAAAAAGGCAGAAATTCCCCTTATTTTGAGGTAATAAGGCTGAAATTCCCCTTATTTTGGGGCAAAAAGGCAGAAATTTCATTTATTTTGGGGAAAAGGCAGAAATTGCACTTATTTTGAGTCAAAAAGGTGGAAAATCCCCTTATTTGGGGGCAAAAATGAAGAAATTTGCTTTTTTATGGCAAAAAGGTATACATTCCCTTTATTTTCGGGCAAAAAGGCAGAAATTCTTTGTATTTTGGAGCAAAATTGCAGAAATTCCCCTAATTTTTGGGCAAAAAGGCAGAAATTTTCCTTATTTTGGGGTAAAACTGCAGAAATTTCACTTATTTTGCAGCAAAATGTCAAAAATTCCCCTTATTTTTGGCAAAAAATGCAGAAAATCCTCTTATTTTAGGGCAAAATTGCAGAAATTTCCCTTATTTGGGGACCAGAACAGAAATTCCCCTTATTTTGGGGCAAAATTGCAGAAATTTCCCTTATTATGGGGAAAAATTGAAGAAATTTCCCTTATTTTAGGGCAAAATTGCAGAAATTTCACTTATTTCAGAGAAAAAAAGAAAAATTTTTCTTATTTTGGGGCAAAAAGGCAGAAATTCCCATTATTTTGTGGCAAAAAGGCAGAAATTCCCCTTATTTGAAGGTAAAATGCTGAAATTCCCCTTATTTTCGGCAAAAAGGCAGAAATTCCTATTATTTTGGGGCAAAATTGCAGAAATTTCAATTATTTCTGGGCAAAAAGTCAGATATTTGCCTTATTTTGGGGCAAAAAGCAGAAATTCCCTTAATTTTGGGGCCAAAAACAGAAATTCCTTTTATTTTGGGGTAAAATTGCAGAAATTTCAAATATTTCAGGGCAAAAAGGCAGAAATTCCACTTTATTTCGGACAATAACGCAGAAATTCCCCGTATTTTAAAGCTAAATTTCAGAAATTCCCCTTATATTGGTGCAAAAATGGAGAAATTCCCTTTATTTTTGTGCAATAAGGCAGATTTCCCCATATTTTGAAGCAAAATTGCACATATTTCCCTAATTTTGAAGGAAAATGCAGAAATTCACATTATTTTGGAACAAAAAGACAGAAATTCTCCTTATTTCAGGGCAAAAAGTCAGAAATTCCCCTTATTTTGGGGTAAAATTGCAGAAATTTTCTTTATTTTGGGGCAAAATTGCAGAAATTTCCCTTATTTTGGGGCAAAATTGCAGAAATTTCACTTATTTCAGGGAAAAAGTGCAGAAATTTCTCTTATTTTGGGGCAAAAAGGCAGAAATTTCTTTTATTTTGGTACAAAATTGCAGAAATTTTCTTTATTTTGGGGCAAAAATGAAGAAATTCCCCATATTTTGGGGCAAAAAGGCAGAGATTCGCCTTATTATGAGGTAAAATGCTGAAATTCCCCTTATTTTGGGGCAAAAATACAGAAATTCCCTTTATTTTGTGGCAAAAAGGCAGAAATTTCCCTTATTTAGGGGCAAAATTGCAGAAATTTCATTTATTTCAGGGCAAAATTCAAAAATTCCTTTTATTTTTGGGCAAAAAGACAGAAATTTTGTTTATTTTTGGGTAAAAAGGCAGAAATTTCACTTATTGTGAGGTAAGAAGGCAGAAATTCCTCTTATTTTGGGGCAAAAATGAAGAAATTTCTCTTTTTGTGGCAAAAGGTATATATTCCCCTTATTTTCGGGCAAAAAAGCAGAAATATCCCATTTTTTGGAGCACAATTGCAGAAAATCCCCTAATTGTGGGGCAAAAAGGCAGAAATTCCCTATATGTTGGGGCAAAAAGACAGAAATTCTCCTTATTTTGGGGCAAAACTCAGAAATTCCACTTATTTTGGGGCAAAATTCTAGAAATTTCCCTTATTTTGGGGCAAAATTGCAGAAATTTTACTTATTTTGGGGCACAATTGCAGAAATTTCACTTATTTCAGGTAAAAATGGCAGAAATTTTTCTTATTTTGGGGCAAAAAGGCAGAAATTCCTAATATTTTGTGGCAAAAATGCAGAAATTCCCCTTATTTTGAGGTAAAAAAGCTGAAATTCCCCTTATTTGGGGGCAAAAAGGCAGAAATTTCCCTTATTTTGGGGCAAAATTGCAAACATTTCACTTATTTCAGGGTAATAAGTCAGAAATTTTCCTTATTTTGGGGCAAAAAACACAGAAATTCCCTTTGTTTTGAAAGGAAAATACAGAAATTCCACTTCTTTAGAGGCAAAAAGGCAGAAATTCCCCTTATTTTGAAGCAAAAATGAAGAAATTCCCCTAATTGTTGGGCAAAAAGGCAGAAATTCCCTATATGTTGGGGCAAAAAGACAGAAATTCTCCTTATTTTGGGACAAAACTCAGAAATTCCACTTATTTTGGGGCAAAATTGCAGGAATTTACCTTATTTTGAGGCAAAATTGCAGAAATTTCCCTTATTTGGGGCAAAATTGCAGAAATTTAACTTATTTTCAGGTAAAAAGGCTGAAATATCCTTTATTTTGGGGCAAAAAGGAAGAAATTCCCCTTATTTTGGGGCAAAATTGCAGAAATTTTCCTTATTTTGGGGCAAAAAGGCTGAAATTCTTATTTTGAGGTAAAATGCTGAAATTCCCCATATTTTGGGGCAAAAGGCAAAACTTCT
The DNA here is from genome assembly GCF_963924665.1 of Micromys minutus. NCBI lineage: Eukaryota > Metazoa > Chordata > Mammalia > Rodentia > Muridae > Micromys > Micromys minutus. Next base: position 17,395 of record NW_027667766.1, read on the forward strand.
TCTTATTTTGGGGCAAAGAGGCACAAATTTCCCTTATTTTCGGGCAAAATTGCAGAAATTTCATTTATTTCAGGGCAAAAAGTCAGAAATTCCTTTTATTTTGGGGCAAAGAGCAGAAATTTCTTTTATTATGGTACAAAATTGAAGAAATTTATCTTATTTTGAAACAAAAAGGCAGAAAATTCCCCTGATTTTGAGGCAAAAGGCAGAAATTATTCTCAATTTGAGGTAAAATGCAGAAATTCCCTTTGTTTTGGGGCTAAAAGGCAGAAATTCCCTGTATTTTGAAGCAAAATTGCAGAAATTCTCTTAATTTTCGGGCAAAAAGGCAGAAATTCTCCTTATTTTGGGGCAAAAAGACAGAAAATCTCCTTTTTCGGGAGCAAACAGTCAGAAATTCCCCTTATTTTGGGGCAAAATTGCAGAAATTTCCTTTACATTGGGGCAAAATTGCAGAAATTTCCCTTATTTTGGGGCAAAATTGCAGAAATTTCAGGTATTTGAGAAAAAAAAGGCAGAAATTTTTTTGGGGGGGCAAAAAGGCAGAATTTTTTTTTATTTTGGTACAAACTTGCAGAAATTTTTTTTATTTTGGGGCAAAAAGTCAGAAATTCCCCATATTTTGGGGCAAAAATGCAGAAATTCCCCTTATTTTGAGGTAATAAGGCTGAAATTCCCCTTATTTTGGGGCAAAAAGGCAGAAATTTCGTTTATTTTGGGGAAAAGGCAGAAATTGCACTTATTTTGAGTCAAAAAGGTGGAAAATCCCCTTATTTTGGGGCAAAAATGAAGAAATTTGCTTTTTTATGGCAAAAAGGTATACATTCCTTTTATTTTCAGGCAAAAAGGCAGAAATTCTTTGTATTTTGGAGCAAAATTGCAGAAATTCCCCTAATTTTTGGGCAAAAAGGCAGAAATTTTCCTTATTTTGGGGTAAAACTGCAGAAATTTCACTTATTTTGCGGCAAAATGTCAGAAATTCCCCTTATTTTTGGCAAAAAATGCAGAAAATCCCCTTATTTTAGGGCAAAATTGCAGAAATTTCCCTTATTTGGGGACAAAAACAGAAATTCCCCTTATTTTGGGGCAAAATTGCAGAAATTTCCCTTATTATGGGGAAAAATTGCAGAAATTTCCCTTATTTTAGGGCAAAATTGCAGAAATTTCACTTATTTCAGAGAAAAAAAGCAAAAATTTTTCTTATTTTGGGGCAAAAAGGCAGAAATTCCCATTATTTTGGGGCAAAAAGGCAGAAATTCACCTTATTTTGGGGTAAAATTGCAGAAATTTCACATATTTCAGGGCAAAACGGCAGAAATTCCCCTTATTTTGGGGCAAAAAGGCAGAAATTTCCCTTATTTTGGGATAAAATTGCAGAAATTTCCCTTATTTGGGGGCAAAAAGGCAGAAAATCCACTTAATTTCGAGCAAAAAGGCAGAAATTTCTCGTATTTTGGAGCAAAATTGCAGAAACTCCCCTAATTTTGGGGCTAAAAGGCAGAATTTCCCTTTATTTTGGGGCAAAAATAGAGAAATTCTTTTTATTTTGGGGCAAAAATCAGAAATTTCCTTTATTTTGGGGCAAAATTTTAGAAATTTCTTTTATATTGTTACAGACTTGCAGAAATTTTTCTTATTTTGTGGCAAAAAGGCAGAAATTCCCCATATTTTGGTGCAAAAAGGCTGAAATTCCCCTTATTTTGAGGTAAAATCCTGAAATTCCCCATATTTTGGGGCAAAAAGGCAGAAATTTCCCTCATTTGGGGGCAAAAAGGCACAAATTTCCCTTATTTTCGGGCATAATTGCAGGAATTTCATTTATTTCAGGGCAAAAAGTCAGAAATTTCTTTTATTTTCCGGCAAAAACAGAAATTTCTTTTATTTTGATACAAAATTGTAGAAATTTTCCTTATTTTGGATCAAAAAAGCAAAAATTACCCATATTTTAAGAAAAAAGGCAGAAATTCCTTATATTTTGAGGTAAAAAGGCTGAAATTCCCGTTATTTTGGGGCATAAAGGCAGAAATTCCCTTTACTTTCTGGCAAAAGGGCAGAAATTCCCGTTAATTGGGGCAGAAAAGCAGAAATTTTCCTTATTTAAGGGCAATAGGGCAGAAATTCCCCTTATTTTGTGGCAAAAAAGCAGAAATTCCCCTTATTTGAAGGTAAAATGCTGAAATTCCCCTTATTTTCGGCAAAAAGGCAGAAATTCCTATTATTTTGGCGAAAAAGTGCAGAAATTTCTCTTATTTTGGGGCAAAAAGGCAGAAATTTCGTTTATTTTGGTACAAAATTGCAGAAATTTTCTTTATTTTGGGGCAAAATTGCAGAAATTTCCCTTATTTGGGGCAAAATTGCAGAAATTTCACTTATTTCAGGGAAAAAGTGCAGAAATTTCTCTTATTTTGGGGCAAAAAGGCAGAAATTTCTTTTATTTTGGTACAAAATTGCAGAAATTTTTTTTATTTTGGGGCAAAAATGAAGAAATTCCCCATATTTTGGGGCAAAAAGGCAGAGATTTGCCTTATTATGAGGTAAAATGCTGAAATTCCCCTTATTTTGGGGCAAAAATACAGAAATTCCCTTCATTTTGTGGCAAAAAGGCAGAAATTTCCCTTATTTTGGGGCAAAATTGTAGAAATTTCAGTTATTTCAGGGCAAAATTCAAAAATTCCTTTTATTTTGGGGCAAAAAGACAGAAATTCCGTTCATTTTTAGGTAAAAAGGCAGAAATTTCACTTATTTTGAGGGAAGAAGGCAGAAATTCCTCTTATTTTGGGGCAAAAATGAAGAAATTTCTCTTTTTTGTGGCAAAAGGTATACATTCCCCTTATTTTCGGGCAAAAAAGCAGAAATTCCCCCTATTTTGGAGCAGAATTGAAGAAAATCCCCTAATTGTGGGGCAAAAAGGCAGAAATTCCCTATATGTTGGGGCAAAAAGACAGAAATTCTCCTTATTTTGGGGCAAAACTCAGAAATTCCACTTATTTTGGGGCAAAATTCCAGAAATTTCCCTTATTTTGGGGCAAAATTGCAGAAATTTTACTTATTTTGGGGCACAATTGCAGAAATTTCACTTATTTCAGGTAAAAATGGCAGAAATTTTTCTTATTTTGGGGCAAAAAGGCAGAAATTCCTAATATTTTGTGGCAAAAATGCAGAAATTCCCCTTATTTTGAGGTAAAAAGGCTGAAATTCCCCTTATTTGGGGGCAAAAAGGCAGAAATTTCCCTTATTTTGGGGCAAAATTGCAAACATTTCACTAATTTCAGGGTAATAAGTCAGAAATTTTCCTTATTTTGGGGCAAAAAACACAGAAATTCCCTTTGTTTTGAAAGGAAAATACAGAAATTCCACTTCTTTAGAGGCAAAAAGGCAGAAATTCCCCTTATTTTGAAGCAAAAATGAAGAAATTCCCCTAATTGTTGGGCAAAAAGGCAGAAATTCCCTATATGTTGGGGCAAAAAGACAGAAATTCTCCTTATTTTGGGACAAAACTCAGAAATTCCACTTATTTTGGGGCAAAATTGCAGGAATTTACCTTATTTTGAGGCAAAATTGCAGAAATTTCCCTTATTTGGGACAAAATTGCAGAAATTTCACTTATTTTCAGGTAAAAAGGCTGAAATATCCTTTATTTTGGGGCAAAAAGGAAGAAATTCCCCTTATTTTGGGGCAAAATTGCAGAAATTTTCCTTATTTTGGGGCAAAAAGGCTGAAATTCTTATTTTGAGGTAAAATGCTGAAATTCCCCATATTTTGGGGCAAACGGCAAAACTTCTTCTTATTTTGGGGCAAAGAGGCACAAATTTCTCTTATTTTCGGGCAAAATTGCAGAAATTTCATTTATTTCAGGGCAAAAAGTCAGAAATTCCTTTTATTTTGGGGCAAAGAGCAGAAATTTCTTTTATTGTGGTACAAAATTGAAGAAATTTATCTTATTTTGAAACAAAAAGGCAGAAAATTCCCCTTATTTTGAGGCAAAAGGCAGAAATTATTCTCAATTTGAGGTAAAATGCAGAAATTCCCATTATTTTGGGGCTAAAAGGCAGAAATTCCCTGTATTTTGAAGCAAAATTGCAGAAATTCTCTTAATTTTCGGGCAAAAAGGCAGAAATTCTCCTTATTTTGGGGCAAAAAGACAGAAAATCTCCTTTTTCGGGAGCAAACAGTCAGAAATTCCCCTTATTTTGGGGCAAAATTGCAGAAATTTCCTTTACGTTGGGGCAAAATTGCAGAAATTTCCCTTATTTTGGGGCAAAATTGCAGAAATTTCAGGTATTTGAGAAAAAAAAAGGTAGAAATTTTTTTGGGGGGGCAAAAAGGCAGAAATTTTTTTTATTTTGGTACAAAATTGCAGAAATTTTTCTTATTTTGGGGCAAAAAGTCAGAAATTCCCCATATTTTGGGGCAAAAAGGCAGAAATTCCCCTTATTTTGAGGTAATAAGGCTGAAATTCCCCTTATTTTGGGGCAAAAAGGCAGAAATTTCGTTTATTTTGGGGAAAAGGCAGAAATTGCACTTATTTTGAGTCAAAAAGGTGGAAAATCCCCTTATTTTGGGGCAAAAATGAAGAAATTTGCTTTTTTATGGCAAAAAGGTATACATTCCCTTTATTTTCGGGCAAAAAGGCAGAAATTCTTTGTATTTTGGAGCAAAATTGCAGAAATTCCCCTAATTTTTGGGCAAAAAGGCAGAAATTTTCCTTATTTTGGGGTAAAACTGCAGAAATTTCACTTATTTTGCAGCAAAATGTCAGAAATTCCCCTTATTTTTGGCAAAAAATGCAGAAAATCCCCTTATTTTAGGGCAAAATTGCAGAAATTTCCCTTATTTGGGGACAAAAACAGAAATTCCCCTTATTTTGGGGCAAAATTGCAGAAATTTCCCTTATTATGGGGAAAAATTGAAGAAATTTCCCTTATTTTAGGGCAAAATTGCAGAAATTTCACTTATTTCAGAGAAAAAAAGAAAAATTTTTCTTATTTTGGGGCAAAAAGGCAGAAATTCCCATTATTTTGTGGCAAAAAGGCAGAAATTCCCCTTATTTGAAGGTAAAATGCTGAAATTCCCCTTATTTTCGGCAAAAAGGCAGAAATTCCTATTATTTTGGGGCAAAATTGCAGAAATTTCAATTATTTCTGGGCAAAAAGTCAGATATTTGCCTTATTTTGGGGCAAAAAGCAGAAATTCCCTTAATTTTGGGGCCAAAAACAGAAATTCCTTTTATTTTGGGGTAAAATTGCAGAAATTTCAAATATTTCAGGGCAAAAAGGCAGAAATTCCACTTTATTTCGGACAATAACGCAGAAATTCCCCGTATTTTAAAGCTAAATTTCAGAAATTCCCCTTATATTGGTGCAAAAATGGAGAAATTCCCTTTATTTTTGTGCAATAAGGCAGATTTCCCCATATTTTGAAGCAAAATTGCACATATTTCCCTAATTTTGAAGGAAAATGCAGAAATTCACATTATTTTGGAACAAAAAGACAGAAATTCTCCTTATTTCAGGGCAAAAAGTCAGAAATTCCCCTTATTTTGGGGTAAAATTGCAGAAATTTTCTTTATTTTGGGGCAAAATTGCAGAAATTTCCCTTATTTTGGGGCAAAATTGCAGAAATTTCACTTATTTCAGGGAAAAAGTGCAGAAATTTCTCTTATTTTGGGGCAAAAAGGCAGAAATTTCTTTTATTTTGGTACAAAATTGCAGAAATTTTCTTTATTTTGGGGCAAAAATGAAGAAATTCCCCATATTTTGGGGCAAAAAGGCAGAGATTCGCCTTATTATGAGGTAAAATGCTGAAATTCCCCTTATTTTGGGGCAAAAATACAGAAATTCCCTTTATTTTGTGGCAAAAAGGCAGAAATTTCCCTTATTTAGGGGCAAAATTGCAGAAATTTCACTTATTTCAGGGCAAAATTCAAAAATTCCTTTTATTTTTGGGCAAAAAGACAGAAATTTTGTTTATTTTTGGGTAAAAAGGCAGAAATTTCACTTATTGTGAGGTAAGAAGGCAGAAATTCCTCTTATTTTGGGGCAAAAATGAAGAAATTTCTCTTTTTGTGGCAAAAGGTATATATTCCCCTTATTTTCGGGCAAAAAAGCAGAAATATCCCATTTTTTGGAGCACAATTGCAGAAAATCCCCTAATTGTGGGGCAAAAAGGCAGAAATTCCCTATATGTTGGGGCAAAAAGACAGAAATTCTCCTTATTTTGGGGCAAAACTCAGAAATTCCACTTATTTTGGGGCAAAATTCTAGAAATTTCCCTTATTTTGGGGCAAAATTGCAGAAATTTTACTTATTTTGGGGCACAATTGCAGAAATTTCACTTATTTCAGGTAAAAATGGCAGAAATTTTTCTTATTTTGGGGCAAAAAGGCAGAAATTCCTAATATTTTGTGGCAAAAATGCAGAAATTCCCCTTATTTTGAGGTAAAAAAGCTGAAATTCCCCTTATTTGGGGGCAAAAAGGCAGAAATTTCCCTTATTTTGGGGCAAAATTGCAAACATTTCACTTATTTCAGGGTAATAAGTCAGAAATTTTCCTTATTTTGGGGCAAAAAACACAGAAATTCCCTTTGTTTTGAAAGGAAAATACAGAAATTCCACTTCTTTAGAGGCAAAAAGGCAGAAATTCCCCTTATTTTGAAGCAAAAATGAAGAAATTCCCCTAATTGTTGGGCAAAAAGGCAGAAATTCCCTATATGTTGGGGCAAAAAGACAGAAATTCTCCTTATTTTGGGACAAAACTCAGATATTCCACTTATTTTGGGGCAAAATTGCAGGAATTTACCTTATTTTGAGGCAAAATTGCAGAAATTTCCCTTATTTGGGACAAAATTGCAGAAATTTCACTTATTTTCAGGTAAAAAGGCTGAAATATCCTTTATTTTGGGGCAAAAAGGAAGAAATTCCCCTTATTTTGGGGCAAAATTGCAGAAATTTTCCTTATTTTGGGGCAAAAAGGCTGAAATTCTTATTTTGAGGTAAAATGCTGAAATTCCCCATATTTTGGGGCAAAAGGCAAAACTTCTTCTTATTTTGGGGCAAAGAGGCACAAATTTCTCTTATTTTCGGGCAAAATTGCAGAAATTTCATTTATTTCAGGGCAAAAAGTCAGAAATTCCTTTTATTTTGGGGCAAAGAGCAGAAATTTCTTTTATTATGGTACAAAATTGAAGAAATTTATCTTATTTTGAAACAAAAAGGCAGAAAATTCCCCTTATTTTGAGGCAAAAGGCAGAAATTATTCTCAATTTGAGGTAAAATGCAGAAATTCCCTTTATTTTGGGGCTAAAAGGCAGAAATTCCCTGTATTTTGAAGCAAAATTGCAGAAATTCTCTTAATTTTCGGGCAAAAAGGCAGAAATTCTCCTTATTTTGGGGCAAAAAGACAGAAATCTCCTTTTTCGGGAGCAAACAGTCAGAAATTCCCCTTATTTTGGGGCAAAATTGCAGAAATTTCCTTTACATTGGGGCAAAATTGCAGAAATTTCCCTTATTTTGGGGCAAAATTGCAGAAATTTCAGGTATTTGAGAAAAAAAAGGCAGAAATTTTTTTGGGGGGGCAAAAAGGCAGAAATTTTTTTTATTTTGGTATAAAATTGCAGAAATTTTTCTTATTTTGGGGCAAAAAGTCAGAAATTCGCCATATTTTGGGGCAAAAATGCAGAAATTCTCCTTATTTTGAGGTAATAAGGCTGAAATTCCCCTTATTTTGGGGCAAAAAGGCAGAAATTTCGTTTATTTTGGGGAAAAGGCAGAAATTGCACCTATTTTGGGTCAAAAAGGTGGAAAATCCCCTTATTTTGGGGCAAAAATAAAGAAATTTGCTTTTTAATGGCAAAAAGGTATACATTCCCTTTATTTTCGGGCAAAAAGGCAGAAATTCTTTGTATTTTGGAGCAAAATTGCAGAAATTCCCCTAATTTTTGGGCAAAAAGGCAGAAATTTTCCTTATTTTGGGGTAAAACTGCAGAAATTTCACTTATTTTGCGGCAAAATGTCAGAAATTCCCCTTATTTTTGGCAAAAAATGCAGAAAATCCCCTTATTTTAGGGCAAAATTGCAGAAATTTCCCTTATTTGGGGACAAAAACAGAAATTCCCCTTATTTTGGGGCAAAATTGCAGAAATTTCCCTTATTATGGGGAAAAATTGCAGAAATTTCCCTTATTTTAGGGCAAAATTGCAGAAATTTCACTTATTTCAGAGAAAAAAAGCAAAAATTTTTCTTATTTTGGGGCAAAAAGGCAGAAATTCCCATTATTTTGGGGCAAAAAGGCAGAAATTCACCTTATTTTGGGGTAAAATTGCAGAAATTTCACATATTTCAGGGCAAAACGGCAGAAATTCCCCTTATTTTGGGGCAAAAAGGCAGAAATTTCCCTTATTTTGGGATAAAATTGCAGAAATTTCCCTTATTTGGGGGCAAAAAGGCAGAAAATCCACTTAATTTCGGGTAAAAAGGCAGAAATTTCTCGTATTTTGGAGCAAAATTGCAGAAACTCCCCTAATTTTGGGGCTAAAAGGCAGAATTTCCCTTTATTTTGGGGCAAAAATAGAGAAATTCTTTTTATTTTGGGGCAAAAATCAGAAATTTCCTTTATTTTGGGGCAAAATTTTAGAAATTTCTTTTATATTGTTACAGACTTGCAGAAATTTTTCTTATTTTGTGGCAAAAAGGCAGAAATTCCCCATATTTTGGTGCAAAAAGGCTGAAATTCCCCTTATTTTGAGGTAAAATCCTGAAATTCCCCATATTTTGGGGCAAAAAGGCAGAAATTCCCCTCATTTGGGGGCAAAAAGGCACAAATTTCCCTTATTTTCGGGCATAATTGCAGGAATTTCATTTATTTCAGGGCAAAAAGTCAGAAATTCCTTTTATTTTCGGGCAAAAACAGAAATTTCTTTTATTTTGATACAAAATTGTAGAACTTTTCCTTATTTTGGAACAAAAAGGCAAAAATTACCCATATTTTGGGGAAAAAGGCAGAAATTCCTTTTATTTTGAGGTAAAAAGGCTGAAATTCCCGTTATTTTGGGGCATAAAGGCAGAAATTCCCTTTACTTTCTGGCAAAAGGGCAGAAATTCCCGTTAATTGGGGCAGAAAAGCAGAAATTTTCCTTATTTAAGGCTAATAGGGCAGAAATTCCCCTTATTTTGTGACAAAAAGACAGAAATTCCCCTTATTTGAAGGTAAAATGCTGAAATTCCCCTTATTTTCGGCAAAAAGGCAGAAATTCCTATTATTTTGGGGCAAAAGTGCAGAAATTTCTCTTATTTTGGGGCAAAAAGGCAGAAATTTCTTTTATTTTGGTACAAAATTGCAGAAATTTTCTTTATTTTGGGGCAAAATTGCAGAAATTTCCCTTATTTTGGGGCAAAATTGCAGAAATTTCACTTATTTCAGGGAAAAAGTGCAGAAATTTCTCTTATTTTGGGGCAAAAAGGCAGAAATTTCTTTTATTTTGGTACAAAATTGCAGAAATTTTTTTTATTTTGGGGCAAAAATGAAGAAATTCCCCATATTTTGGGGCAAAAAGGCAGAGATTTGCCTTATTATTAGGTAAAATGCTGAAATTCCCCTTATTTTGGGGCAAAAATACAGAAATTCCCTTCATTTTGTGGCAAAAAGGCAGAAATTTCCCTTATTTTGGGGCAAAATTGCAGAAATTTCACTTATTTCAGGGCAAAATTCAAAAATTCCTTTTATTTTGGGGCAAAAAGACAGAAATTCCGTTCATTTTTAGGTAAAAAGGCAGAAATTTCACTTATTTTGAGGGAAGAAGGCAGAAATTCCTCTTATTTTGGGGCAAAAATGAAGAAATTTCTCTTTTTTGTGGCAAAAGGTATACATTCTCCTTATTTTCAGGCAAAAAAGCAGAAATTCCCCCTATTTTGGAGCAGAATTGAAGAAAATCCCCTAATTGTGGGGCAAAAAGGCAGAAATTCCCTATATGTTGGGGCAAAAAGACAGAAATTCTCCTTATTTTGGGGCAAAACTCAGAAATTCCACTTATTTTGGGGCAAAATTCCAGAAATTTCCTTTATTTTGGGGTAAAATTGCAGAAATTTTACTTATTTTGGGGCACAATTGCAGAAATTTCAGTTATTTCAGGTAAAAATGGCAGAAATTTTTCTTATTTTGGGGCAAAAAGGCAGAAATTCCCCTCATTTGGGGGCAAAAAGGCACAAATTTCCCTTATTTTCGGGCATAATTGCAGGAATTTCATTTATTTCAGGGCAAAAAGTCAGAAATTCCTTTTATTTTCGGGCAAAAACAGAAATTTCTTTTATTTTGATACAAAATTGTAGAACTTTTCCTTATTTTGGAACAAAAAGGCAAAAATTACCCATATTTTGGGGAAAAAGGCAGAAATTCCTTTTATTTTGAGGTAAAAAGGCTGAAATTCCCGTTATTTTGGGGCATAAAGGCAGAAATTCCCTTTACTTTCTGGCAAAAGGGCAGAAATTCCCGTTAATTGGGGCAGAAAAGCAGAAATTTTCCTTATTTAAGGGCAATAGGGCAGAAATTCCCCTTATTTTGTGACAAAAAGACAGAAATTCCCCTTATTTGAAGGTAAAATGCTGAAATTCCCCTTATTTTCGGCAAAAAGGCAGAAATTCCTATTATTTTGGGGCAAAAGTGCAGAAATTTCTCTTATTTTGGGGCAAAAAGGCAGAAATTTCTTTTATTTTGGTACAAAATTTCAGAAATTTTCTTTATTTTGGGGCAAAATTGCAGAAATTTCCCTTATTTTGGGGCAAAATTGCAGAAATTTCACTTATTTCAGGGAAAAAGTGCAGAAATTTCTCTTATTTTGGGGCAAAAAGGCAGAAATTTCTTTTATTTTGGTACAAAATTGCAGAAATTTTTTTTATTTTGGGGCAAAAATGAAGAAATTCCCCATATTTTGGGGCAAAAAGGCAGAGATTTGCCTTATTATGAGGTAAAATGCTGAAATTCCCCTTATTTTGGGGCAAAAATACAGAAATTCCCCTCATTTTGTGGCAAAAAGGCAGAAATTTCCCTTATTTTGGGGCAAAATTGCAGGAATTTCACTTATTTCAGGGCAAAATTCAAAAATTCCTTTTATTTTGGGGCAAAAAGACAGAAATTCCGTTCATTTTTAGGTAAAAAGGCAGAAATTTCACTTATTTTGAGGGAAGAAGTCAGAAATTCCTCTTATTTTGGGGCAAAAATGAAGAAATTTCTCTTTTTTGTGGCAAAAGGTATACATTCTCCTTATTTTAAGGCAAAAAAGCAGAAATTCCCCCTATTTTGGAGCAGAATTGAAGAAAATCCCCTAATTGTGGGGCAAAAAGGCAGAAATTCCCTATATGTTGGGGCAAAAAGACAGAAATTCTCCTTATTTTGGGGCAAAACTCAGAAATTCCACTTATTTTGGGGCAAAATTCCAGAAATTTCCTTTATTTTGGGGTAAAATTGCAGAAATTTTACTTATTTTGGGGCACAATTGCAGAAATTTCACTTATTTCAGGTAAAAATGGCAGAAATTTTTCTTATTTTGGGGCAAAAAGGCAGAAATTCCTAATATTTTGTGGCAAAATGCAGAAATTACCCTTATTTTGAGGTAAAAAGGCTGAAATTCCCCTTATTTGGGGGCAAAAAGGCAGAAATTTCCCTTATTTTGGGGCAAAATTGCAAACATTTCACTTATTTCAGGGTAATAAGTCAGAAATTTTCCTTATTTTGGGGCAAAAAACACAGAAATTCCCTTTGTTTTGAAAGGAAAATACAGAAATTCCACTTCTTTAGAGGCAAAAAGGCAGAAATTCCCCTTATTTTGAAGCAAAAATGAAGAAATTCCCCTAATTGTTGGGCAAAAAGGCAGAAATTCCCTATATGTTGGGGCAAAAAGACAGAAATTCTCCTTATTTTGGGACAAAACTCAGAAATTCCACTTATTTTGGGGCAAAATTGCAGGAATTTACCTTATTTTGAGGCAAAATTGCAGAAATTTCCCTTATTTGGGGCAAAATTGCAGAAATTTCACTTATTTTCAGGTAAAAAGGCTGAAATATCCTTTATTTTGGGGCAAAAAGGAAGAAATTCCCCTTATTTTGGGGCAAAATTGCAGAAATTTTCCTTATTTTGGGGCAAAAAGGCTGAAATTCTTATTTTGAGGTAAAATGCTGAAATTCTTCATATTTTGGGGCAAAAGGCAAAACTTCTTCTTATTTTGGGGCAAAGAGGCACAAATTTCTCTTATTTTCGGGCAAAATTGCAGAAATTTCATTTATTTCAGGGCAAAAAGTCAGAAATTCCTTTTATTTTGGGGCAAAGAGCAGAAATTTCTTTTATTATGGTACAAAATTGAAGAAATTTATCTTATTTTGAAACAAAAAGGCAGAAAATTCCCCTTATTTTGAGGCAAAAGGCAGAAATTATTCTCAATTTGAGGTAAAATGCAGAAATTCCCTTTGTTTTGGGGCTAAAAGGCAGAAATTCCCTGTATTTTGAAGCAAAATTGCAGAAATTCTCTTAATTTTCGGGCAAAAAGGCAGAAATTCTCCTTATTTTGGGGCAAAAAGACAGAAAATCTCCTTTTTCGGGAGCAAACAGTCAGAAATTCCCCTTATTTTGGGGCAAAATTGCAGAAATTTTCTTTACATTGGGGCAAAATTGCAGAAATTTCCCTTATTTTGGGGCAAAATTGCAGAAATTTCAGGTATTTGAGAAAAAAAAGGCAGAAATTTTTTTGGGGAGGCAAAAAGGCAGAAATTTTTTTTATTTTGGTACAAAATTGCAGAAATTTTTTTTATTTTGGGGCAAAAAGTCAGAAATTCCCCATATTTTGGGGCAAAAATGCAGAAATTCCCCTTATTTTGAGGTAATAAGGCTGAAATTCCCCTTATTTTGGGGCAAAAAGGCAGAAATTTCGTTTATTTTGGGGAAAAGGCAGAAATTGCACTTATTTTGAGTCAAAAAGGTGGAAAATCCCCTTATTTTGGGGCAAAAATGAAGAAATTTGCTTTTTTATGGCAAAAAGGTATACATTCCCTTTATTTTCGGGCAAAAAGGCAGAAATTCTTTGTATTTTGGAGCAAAATTGCAGAAATTCCCCTAATTTTTGGGCAAAAAGGCAGAAATTTTCCTTATTTTGGGTAAAACTCCAGAAATTTCACTTATTTTGCGGCAAAATGTCAGAAAATCCCCTTATTTTTGGCAAAAAATGAAGAAAATCCCCTTATTTTAGGGCAAAATTGCAGAAATTTCCCTTATTTGGGGACAAAAACAGAAATTCCCCTTATTTTGGGGCAAAAAGGCAGAAATTTCGTTTATTTTGGGGAAAAGGCAGAAATTGCACTTATTTTGAGTCAAAAAGGTGGAAAATCCCCTTATTTTGGGGCAAAAATGAAGAAATTTGCTTTTTTATGGCAAAAAGGTATACATTCCCTTTATTTTCGGGCAAAAAGGCAGAAATTCTTTGTATTTTGGAGCAAAATTGCAGAAATTCCCCTAATTTTTGGGCAAAAAGGCAAAAATTTTCCTTATTTTGGGGTAAAACTGCAGAAATTTCACTTATTTTGCGGCAAAATGTCAGAAATTCTCCTTATTTTTGGCAAAAAATGCAGAAAATCCCCTTATTTTAGGGCAAAATTGCAGAAATTTCCCTTATTTGGGGACAAAAACAGAAATTCCCCTTATTTTGGGGCAAAATTGCAGAAATTTCCCTTATTATGGGGAAAAATTGCAGAAATTTCCCTTATTTTAGGGCAAAATTGCAGAAATTTCACTTATTTCAGAGAAAAAAAGCAAAAATTTTTCTTATTTTGGGGCAAAAAGGCAGAAGTTCCCATTATTTTGGGGCAAAAAGGCAGAAATTCACCTTATTTTGGGGTAAAATTGCAGAAATTTCACATATTTCAGGGCAAAACGGCAGAAATTCCCCTTATTTTGGGGCAAAAAGGCAGAAATTTCCCTTATTTTGGGATAAAATTGCAGAAATTTCCCTTATTTGGGGGCAAAAAGGCAGAAAATCCACTTAATTTCGGGTAAAAAGGCAGAAATTTCTCGTATTTTGGAGCAAAATTGCAGAAACTCCCCTAATTTTGGGGCTAAAAGGCAGAATTTCCCTTTATTTGGGGGCAAAAATAGAGAAATTCTTTTTATTTTGGGGCAAAAATCAGAAATTTCCTTTATTTTGGGGCAAAATTTTAGAAATTTCTTTTATATTGTTACAGACTTGCAGAAATTTTTCTTATTTTGTGGCAAAAAGGCAGAAATTCCCCATATTTTGGTGCAAAAAGGCTGAAATTCCCCTTATTTTGAGGTAAAATCCTGAAATTCCCCATATTTTGGGGCAAAAAGGCAGAAATTCCCCTCATTTGGGGGCAAAAAGTCACAAATTTCCCTTATTTTCGGGCATAATTGCAGGAATTTCATTTATTTCAGGGCAAAAAGTCAGAAATTCCTTTTATTTTCGGGCAAAAACAGAAATTTCTTTTATTTTGATACAAAATTGTAGAACTTTTCCTTATTTTGGAACAAAAAGGCAAAAATTACCCATATTTTGGGGAAAAAGGCAGAAATTCCTTTTATTTTGAGGTAAAAAGGCTGAAATTCCCGTTATTTTGGGGCATAAAGGCAGAAATTCCCTTTACTTTCTGGCAAAAGGGCAGAAATTCCCGTTAATTGGGGCAGAAAAGCAGAAATTTTCCTTATTTAAGGGCAATAGGGCAGAAATTCCCCTTATTTGAAGGTAAAATGCTGAAATTCCCCTTATTTTCGGCAAAAAGGCAGAAATTCCTATTATTTTGGGGCAAAAGTGCAGAAATTTCTCTTATTTTGGGGCAAAAAGGAAGAAATTTCTTTTATTTTGGTACAAAATTGCAGAAATTTTCTTTATTTTGGGGCAAAATTGCAGAAATTTCCCTTATTTTGGGGCAAAATTGCAGAAATTTCACTTATTTCAGGGAAAAAGTGCAGAAATTTCTCTTATTTTGGGGCAAAAAGGCAGAAATTTCTTTTATTTTGGTACAAAATTGCAGAAAATTTTTTTAATTTGGGGCAAAAATGAAGAAATTCCCCATATTTTGGGGCAAAAATACAGAAATTCCCTTCATTTTGTGGCAAAAAGGCAGAAATTTCCCTTATTTTGGGGCAAAATTGCAGAAATTTCACTTATTTCAGGGCAAAATTCAAAAATTCCTTTTATTTTGGGGCAAAAAGAAAGAAATTCCGTTCATTTTTAGGTAAAAAGGCAGAAATTTCACTTATTTTGAGGGAAGAAGGCAGAAATTCCTCTTATTTTGGGGCAAAAATGAAGAAATTTCTCTTTTTTGTGGCAAAAGGTATACATTCCCCTGATTTTCGGGCAAAAAACCAGAAATTCTTCCTATTTTGGAGCAGAATTGAAGAAAATCCCCTAATTGTGGGGCAAAAAGGCAGAAATTCCCTATATGTTGGGGCAAAAAGACAGAAATTCTCCTTATTTTGGGGCAAAACTCAGAAATTCCACTTATTTTGGGGCAAACTTCCAGAAATTTCCTTTATTTTGGGGCAAAATTGCAGAAATTTAACTTATTTTGGGGCACAATTGCAGAAATTTCACTTATTTGAGGTAAAAATGGCAGAAATTTTTCTTATTTTGGGGCAAAAAGGCAGAAATTCCTAATATTTTGTGGCAAAAATGCAGAAATTCCCCTTATTTTGAGGTAAAAAGGCTGAAATTCTCCTTATTTGGGGGCAAAAAGGCAGAAATTTCCCTTATTTTGGGGCAAAAATGCAGAAATTCCCCTTATTTTGAGGTAATAAGGCTGAAATTCCCCTTATTTTGGGGCAAAAAGGCAGAAATTTCGTTTATTTTGGGGAAAAGGCAGAAATTGCACTTCTTTAGAGGCAAAAAGGCAGAAATTCCCCTTATTTTGAAGCAAAAATGAAGAAATTCCCCTAATTGTTGGGCAAAAAGGCAGAAATTCCCTATATGTTGGGGCAAAAAGACAGAAATTCTCCTTATTTTGGGACAAAACTCAGAAATTCCACTTATTTTGGGGCAAAATTGCAGGAATTTACCTTATTTTGAGGCAAAATTGCAGAAATTTCCCTTATTTGGGGCAAAATTGCAGAAATTTCACTTATTTTCAGGTAAAAAGGCTGAAATATCCTTTATTTTGGGGCAAAAAGGAAGAAATTCCCCTTATTTTGGGGCAAAATTGCAGAAATTTTCCTTATTTTGGGGCAAAAAGGCTGAAATTCTTATTTTGAGGTAAAATGCTGAAATTCCCCATATTTTGGGGCAAAAGGCAAAACTTCTTCTTATTTTGGGGCAAAGAGGCACAAATTTCTCTTATTTTCGGGCTAAATTGCAGAAATTTCATTTATTTCAGGGCAAAAAGTCAGAAATTCCTTTTATTTTGGGGCAAAGAGCAGAAATTTCTTTTACTATGGTACAAAATTGAAGAAATTTTTCTTATTTTGAAACAAAAAGGCAGAAAATTCCCCTTATTTTGAGGCAAAAGGCAGAAATTATTCTCAATTTGAGGTAAAATGCAGAAATTCCCTTTATTTTGGGGCTAAAAAAAAGAAATTCCCTGTATTTTGAAGCAAAATTGCAGAAATTCTCATAATTTTCGGGCAAAAAGGCAGAAATTCTCCTTATTTTGGGGCAAAAAGACAGAAAATCTCCTTTTTCGGGAGCAAACAGTCAGAAATTCCCCTTATTTTGGGGCAAAATTGCAGAAATTTCCTTTACATTGGGGCAAAATTGCAGAAATTTCCCTTATTTTGGGGCAAAATTGCAGAAATTTCAGGTATTTGAGAAAAAAAAGGCAGAAATTTTTTTGGGGGGGCAAAAAGGCAGAAATTTTTTTTATTTTGGTACAAAATTGCAGAAATTTTTCTTATTTTGGGGCAAAAAGTCAGAAATTCCCCATATTTTGGGGCAAAAAGGCAGAAATTCCCCTTATTTTGAGGTAATAAGGCTGAAATTCCCCTTATTTTGGGGCAAAAAGGCAGAAATTTCGTTTATTTTGGGGAAAAGGCAGAAATTGCACTTATTTTGAGTCAAAAAGGTGGAAAATCCCCTTATTTTGGGGCAAAAATGAAGAAATTTGCTTTTTTATGGCAAAAAGATATACATTCCCTTTATTTTCGGGCAAAAAGGCAGAAATTCTTTGTATTTTGGAGCAAAATTGCAGAAATTCCCCTAATTTTTGGGCAAAAAGGCAGAAATTTTTCTTATTTTGGGGTAAAACTGCAGAAATTTCACTTATTTTGCGGCAAAATGTCAGAAATTCCCCTTATTTTTGGCAAAAAATGCAGAAAATCCCCTTATTTTAGGGCAAAATTGCAGAAATTTCCCTTATTTGGGGACAAAAACAGAAATTCCCCTTATTTTGGGGCAAAATTGCAGAAATTTCCCTTATTATGGGGAAAAATTGCAGAAATTTCCCTTATTTTAGGGCAAAATTGCAGAAATTTCACTTATTTCAGAGAAAAAAAGCAAAAATTTTTCTTATTTTGGGGCAAAAAGGCAGAAATTCCCATTATTTTGGGGCAAAAAGGCAGAAATTCACCTTATTTTGGGGTAAAATTGCAGAAATTTCACATATTTCAGGGCAAAACGGCAGAAATTCCCCTTATTTTGGGGCAAAAAGGCAGAAATTTCCCTTATTTTGGGATAAAATTGCAGAAATTTCCCTTATTTGGGGGCAAAAAGGCAGAAAATCCACTTAATTTCGGGTAAAAAGGCAGAAATTTCTCGTATTTTGGAGCAAAATTGCAGAAACTCCCCTAATTTTGGGGCTAAAAGGCAGAATTTCCCTTTATTTTGGGGCAAAAATAGAGAAATTCTTTTTATTTTGGGGCAAAATCAGAAATTTCCTTTATTTTGGGGCAAAATTTTAGAAATTTCTTTTATATTGTTACAGACTTGCAGAAATTTTTCTTATTTTGTGGCAAAAAGGCAGAAATTCCCCATATTTTGGTGCAAAAAGGCTGAAATTCCCCTTATTTTGAGGTAAAATCTTGAAATTCCCCATATTTTGGGGCAAAAAGGCAGAAATTCCCCTCATTTGGGGGCAAAAAGGCACAAATTTCCCTTATTTTCGGGCATAATTGCAGGAATTTCATTTATTTCAGGGCAAAAAGTCAGAAATTCCTTTTATTTTCGGGCAAAAACAGAAATTTCTTTTATTTTGATACAAAATTGTAGAACTTTTCCTTATTTTGGAACAAAAAGGCAAAAATTACCCATATTTTGGGGGAAAAGGCAGAAATTCCTTTTATTTTGAGGTAAAAAGGCTGAAATTCCCGTTATTTTGGGGCATAAAGGCAGAAATTCCCTTTACTTTCTGGCAAAAGGGCAGAAATTCCCGTTAATTGGGGCAGAAAAGCAGAAATTTTCCTTATTTAAGGGCAATAGGGCAGAAATTCCCCTTATTTTGTGGCAAAAAGGCAGAAATTCCCCTTATTTGAAGGTAAAAAGCTGAACTTCCCCTTATTTTCGGCAAAAAGGAAGAAATTCCTATTATTTCGGGGCAAAAGTGCAGAAATTTCTCTTATTTTGGGGCAAAAAGGCAGAAATTTCTTTTATTTTGGTACAAAATTGCAGAAATTTTCTTTATTTTGGGGCAAAATTGCAGAAATTTCCCTTATTTTGGGGCAAAATTGCAGAAATTTCACTTATTTCAGAGAAAAAGTGCAGAAATTTCTCTTATTTTGGGGCAAAAAGGCAGAAATTTCTTTTATTTTGGTACAAAATTGCAGAAATTTTATTTATTTTGGGGCAAAAATGAAGAAATTCCCCATATTTTGGGGCAAAAAGGCAGAGATTTGCATTATTATGAGGTAAAATGCTGAAATTCCCCTTATTTTGGGGCAAAAATACAGAAATTTTCTTCATTTTGTGGCAAAAAGGCAGAAATTTCCCTTATTTTGGGGCAAAATTGCAGAAATTTCACTTATTTCAGGGCAAAATTCAAAAATTCCTTTTATTTTGGGGCAAAAAGACAGAAATTCCGTTCATTTTTAGGTAAAAAGGCAGAAATTTCACTTATTTTGAGGGAAGAAGGCAGAAATTCCTCTTATTTTGGGAAAAAATGAAGAAATTTCTCTTTTTTATGGCAAAAGGTATACATTCTCCTTATTTTCAGGCAAAAAAGCAGAAATTCCCCCTATTTTGGAGCAGAATTGAAGAAAATCCCCTAATTGTGGGGCAAAAAGGCAGAAATTCCCTATATGTTGGGGCAAAAAGACAGAAATTCTCCTTATTTTGGGGCAAAACTCAGAAATTCCACTTATTTTGGGGCAAACTTCCAGAAATTTCCCTTATTTTGGGGCAAAATTGCAGAAATTTTACTTATTTTGGGGCACAATTGCAGAAATTTCACTTATTTCAGGTAAATATGGCAGAAATTTTTCTTATTTTGGGGCAATAAGGCAGAAATTCCTAATATTTTGTGGCAAAAATGCAGAAATTCCCCTTATTTTGAGGTAAAAAGGCTGAAATTCCCCTTATTTGGGGGCAAAAAGGCAGAAATTTCCCTTATTTTGGGGCAAAATTGCAAACATTTCACTTATTTCAGGGTAATAAGTCAGAAATTTTCCTTATTTTGGGGCAAAAAACACAGAAATTCCCTTTGTTTTGGAAGGAAAATACAGAAATTCCACTTCTTTAGAGGCAAAAAGGCAGAAATTCCCCTTATTTTGAAGCAAAAATGAAGAAATTCCCCTAATTGTTGGGCAAAAAGGCAGAAGTTCCCTATATGTTGGGGCAAAAAGACAGAAATTCTCCTTATTTTGGGACAAAACTCAGAAATTCCACTTATTTTGGGGCAAAATTGCAGGAATTTACCTTATTTTGAGGCAAAATTGCAGAAATTTCCCTTATTTGGGGCAAAATTGCAGAAATTTCACTTATTTTCAGGTAAAAAGGCTGAAATATCCTTTATTTTGGGGCAAAAAGGAAGAAATTCCCCTTATTTTTGGGCAACATTGCAGAAATTTTCCTTATTTTGGGGCAAAAAGGCTGAAATTCTTATTTTGAGGTAAAATGCTGAAAGTCCCCATATTTTGGGGCAAAAGGCAAAACTTCTTCTTATTTTGGGGCAAAGAGGCACAAATTTCTCTTATTTTCGGGCAAAATTGCAGAAATTTCATTTATTTCAGGGCAAAAAGTCAGAAATTCCTTTTATTTTGGGGCAAAGAGCAGAAATTTCTTTTATTATGGTACAAAATTGAAGAAATTTATCTTATTTTGAAACAAAAAGGCAGAAAATTCCCCTTATTTTGAGGCAAAAGGCAGAAATTATTCTCAATTTGAGGTAAAATGCAGAAATTCCCTTTATTTTGGGGCTAAAAGGCAGAAATTCCCTGTATTTTGAAGCAAAATTGCAGAAATTCTCTTAATTTTCGGGCAAAAAGGCAGAAATTCTCCTTATTTTGGGGCAAAAAGACAGAAATCTCCTTTTTCGGGAGCAAACAGTCAGAAATTCCCCTTATTTTGGGGCAAAATTGCAGAAATTTCCTTTACATTGGGGCAAAATTGCAGAAATTTCCCTTATTTTGGGGCAAAATTGCAGAAATTTCAGGTATTTGAGAAAAAAAAGGCAGAAATTTTTTTGGGGGGGCAAAAAGGCAGAAATTTTTTTTATTTTGGTATAAAATTGCAGAAATTTTTCTTATTTTGGGGCAAAAAGTCAGAAATTCCCCATATTTTGGGGCAAAAATGCAGAAATTCTCCTTATTTTGAGGTAATAAGGCTGAAATTCCCCTTATTTTGGGGCAAAAAGGCAGAAATTTCGTTTATTTTGGGGAAAAGGCAGAAATTGCACTTATTTTGGGTCAAAAAGGTGGAAAATCCCCTTATTTTGGGGCAAAAATAAAGAAATTTGCTTTTTAATGGCAAAAAGGTATACATTCCCTTTATTTTCGGGCAAAAAGGCAGAAATTCTTTGTATTTTGGAGCAAAATTGCAGAAATTCCCCTAATTTTTGGGCAAAAAGGCAGATATTTTCCTTATTTTGGGGTAAAACTGCAGAAATTTCACTTATTTTGCGGCAAAATGTCAGAAATTCCCCTTATTTTTGGCAAAAAATGCAGAAAATCCCCTTATTTTAGGGCAAAATTGCAGAAATTTCCCTTATTTGGGGACAAAAACAGAAATTCCCCTTATTTTGGGGCAAAATTGCAGAAATTTCCCTTATTATGGGGAAAAATTGCAGAAATTTCCCTTATTTTAGGGCAAAATTGCAGAAATTTCACTTATTTCAGAGAAAAAAAGCAAAAATTTTTCTTATTTTGGGGCAAAAAGGCAGAAATTCCCATTATTTTGGGGCAAAAAGGCAGAAATTCACCTTATTTTGGGGTAAAATTGCAGAAATTTCACATATTTCAGGGCAAAACGGCAGAAATTCCCCTTATTTTGGGGCAAAAAGGCAGAAATTTCCCTTATTTTGGGATAAAATTGCAGAAATTTCCCTTATTTGGGGGCAAAAAGGCAGAAAATCCACTTAATTTCGGGTAAAAAGGCAGAAATTTCTCGTATTTTGGAGCAAAATTGCAGAAACTCCCCTAATTTTGAGGCTAAAAGACAGAATTTCCCTTTATTTTGGGGCAAAAATAGAGAAATTCTTTTTATTTTGGGGCAAAAATCAGAAATTTCCTTTATTTTGGGGCAAAATTTTAGAAATTTCTTTTATATTGTTACAGACTTGCAGAAATTTTTCTTATTTTGTGGCAAAAAGGCAGAAATTCCCCATATTTTGGTGCAAAAAGGCTGAAATTCCCCTTATTTTGAGGTAAAATCCTGAAATTCCCCATATTTTGGGGCAAAAAGGCAGAAATTCCCCTCATTTGGGGGCAAAAAGGCACAAATTTTCCTTATTTTCGGGCATAATTGCAGGAATTTCATTTATTTCAGGGCAAAAAGTCAGAAATTCCTTTTATTTTCGGGCAAAAACAGAAATTTCTTTTATTTTGATACAAAATTGTAGAAATTTTCCTTATTTTGGAACAAAAAGGCAAAAATTACCCATATTTTGGGGAAAAAGGCAGAAATTCCTTTTATTTTGAGGTAAAAAGGCTGAAATTCCCGTTATTTTGGGGCATAAAGGCAGAAATTCCCTTTACTTTCTGGCAAAAGGGCAGAAATTCCCGTTAATTGGGGCAGAAAAGCAGAAATTTTCCTTATTTAAGGGCAATAGGGCAGAAATTCCCCTTATTTGAAGGTAAAATGCTGAAATTCCCTTTATTTTCGGCAAAACGGCAGAAATTCCTATTATTTTGGGGCAAAAGTGCAGAAATTTCTCTTATTTTGGGGCAAAAAGGCAGAAATTTCTTTTATTTTGGTACAAAATTGCAGAAATTTTCTTTATTTTGAGGCAAAATTGCAGAAATTTCCCTTATTTTGGGGCAAAATTGCAGAAATTTCACTTATTTCAGGGAAAAAGTGCAGAAATTTCTCTTATTTTGGGGCAAAATGGCAGAGATTTGCCTTATTATGAGGTAAAATGCTGAAATTCCCCTTATTTTGGGGCAAAAATACAGAAATTCCCTTCATTTTGTGGCAAAAAGGCAGAAATTTCCCTTATTTTGGGGAAAAATTGCAGAAATTTCACTTATTTCAGGGCAAAATTCAAAAATTCCTTTTATTTTGGGGCAAAAAGAAAGAAATTCCGTTCATTTTTAGGTAAAAAGGCAGAAATTTCACTTATTTTGAGGGAAGAAGGCAGAAATTCCACTTATTTTGGGGCAAAAATGAAGAAATTTCTCTTTTTTGTGGCAAAAGGTATACATTCCCCATATTTTCGGGCAAAAAAGCAGAAATTCCCCCTATTTTGGAGCAGAATTGAAGAAAATCCCCTAATTGTGGGGCAAAAAGGCAGAAATTCCCTATATGTTGGGGCAAAAAGACAGAAATTCTCCTTATTTTGGGGCAAAACTCAGAAATTCCACTTATTTTGGGGCAAACTTCCAGAAATTTCCCTTATTTTGGGGCAAAATTGCAGAAATTTTACTTATTTTGGGGCACAATTGCAGAAATTTCACTTATTTCAGGTAAAAATGGCAGAAATTTTTCTTATTTTGGGGCAAAAAGGCAGAAATTCCTAATATTTTGTGGCAAAAATGCAGAAATTCCCCTTATTTTGAGGTAAAAAGGCTGAAATTCCCCTTATTTGGGGGCAAAAAGGCAGAAATTTCCCTTATTTTGGGGCAAAATTGCAAACATTTCACTAATTTCAGGGTAATAAGTCAGAAATTTTCCTTATTTTGGGGCAAAAAACACAGAAATTCCCTTTGTTTTGGAAGGAAAATACAGAAATTCCACTTCTTTAGAGGCAAAAAGGCAGAAATTCCCCTTATTTTGAAGCAAAAATGAAGAAATTCCCCTAATTGTTGGTAAAAAGGCAGAAATTCCCTATATTTTGGGCAAAAAGACAGAAATTCTCCTTATTTTGGGACAAAACTCAGAAATTCCACTTATTTTGGGGCAAAATTGCAGGAATTTTCCTTATTTTGGGGCAAAAAGGCTGAAATTCTTATTTTGAGGTAAAATGCTGAAATTCCCCATATTTTGGGGCAAAAGGCAAAACTTCTTTTTATTTTGGGGCAAAGAGGCACAAATTTCCCTTATTTTCGGGCAAAATTGCAGAAATTTCATTTATTTCAGGGCAAAAAGTCAGAAATTCCTTTTATTTTGGGGCAAAGAGCAGAAATTTCTTTTACTATGGTACAAAATTGAAGAAATTTTTCTTATTTTGAAACAAAAAGGCAGAAAATTCCCCTTATTTTGAGGCAAAAGGCAGAAATTATTCTCAATTTGAGGTAAAATGCAGAAATTCCCTTTATTTTGGGGCTAAAAAAAAGAAATTCCCTGTATTTTGAAGCAAAATTGCAGAAATTCTCATAATTTTCGGGCAAAAAGGCAGAAATTCTCCTTATTATGGGGCAAAAAGACAGAAAATCTCCTTTTTCGGGAGCAAACAGTCAGAAATTCCCCTTATTTTGGGGCAAAATTGCAGAAATTTCCTTTACATTGGGGCAAAATTGTAGAAATTTCCCTTATTTTGGGGCAAAATTGCAGAAATTTCACGTATTTCAGGGAAAAAAGGCAGAAATTTTTTTGGGGGGGCAAAAAGGCAGAAATTTTTTTTATTTTGGTACAAAATTGCAGAAATTTTTCTTATTTTGGGGCAAAAAGTCAGAAATTCCCCATATTTTGGGGCAAAAAGGCAGAAATTCCCCTTATTTTGAGGTAAAAAGGCTGAAATTCCCCTTATTTTGGGGCAAAAAGACAGAAATTTCGTTTATTTTGGGGAAAAGGCAGAAATTGCACTTATTTTGAGTCAAAAAGGTGGAAATTCCCCTTATTTTGGGGCAAAAATGAAGAAATTTGCTTTTTTATGGCAAAAAGGTATACATTCCCTTTATTTTCGGGCAAAAAGGCAGAAATTCTTTGTATTTTGGAGCAAAATTGCAGAAATTCTCATAATTTTCGGGCAAAAAGGCAGAAATTCTCCTTATTTTGGGGCAAAAAGACAGAAAATCTCCTTTTTCGGGAGCAAACAGTCAGAAATTCCCCTTATTTTGGGGCAAAATTGCAGAAATTTTTTTTACATTGGGGCAAAATTGCAGAAATTTCCCTTATTTTGGGGCAAAATTGCAGAAATTTCAGGTATTTGAGAAAAAAAAGGCAGAAATTTTTTTGGGGGGCAAAAAGGCAGAAATTTTTTTATTTTGGTACAAAATTGCAGAAATTTTTCTTATTTTGGGGCAAAAAGTCAGAAATTCCCCATATTTTGGAGCAAAAAGGCAGAAATTCCCCTTATTTTGAGGTAATAAGGCTGAAATTCCCCTTATTTTGGGGCAAAAAGGCAGAAATTTCGTTTATTTTGGGGAAAAGGCAGAAATTGCACTTATTTTGAGTCAAAAAGGTGGAAAATCCCCTTATTTTGGGGCAAAAATGAAGAAATTTGCTTTTTTATGGCAAAAAGGTATACATTCCCTTTATTTTCGGGCAAAAAGGCAGAAATTCTTTGTATTTTGGAGCAAAATTGCAGAAATTCCCCTAATTTTTGGGCAAAAAGGCAGAAATTTTCCTTATTTTGGGGTAAAACTGCAGAAATTTCACTTATTTTGCGGCAAAATGTCAGAAATTCCCCTTATTTTTGGCAAAAAATGCAGAAAATCCCCTTATTTTAGGGCAAAATTGCAGAAATTTCCCTTATTTGGGGACAAAAACAGAAATTCCCCTTATTTTGGGGCAAAATTGCAGAAATTTCCCTTATTATGGGGAAAAATTGCAGAAATTTCCCTTATTTTAGGGCAAAATTGCAGAAATTTCACTTATTTCAGAGAAAAAAAGCAAAAATTTTTCTTATTTTGGGGCAAAAAGGCAGAAATTCCCATTATTTTGGGGCAAAAAGGCAGAAATTCACCTTATTTTGGGGTAAAATTGCAGAAATTTCACATATTTCAGGGCAAAACGGCAGAAATTCCCCTTATTTTGGGGCAAAAAGGCAGAAATTTCCCTTATTTTGGGATAAAATTGCAGAAATTTCCCTTATTTTGGGGGCAAAAAGGCAGAAAATCCACTTAATTTCGGGTAAAAAGGCAGAAATTTCTCGTATTTTGGAGCAAAATTGCAGAAACTCCCCTAATTTTGGGGCTAAAAGGCAGAATTTCCCTTTATTTTGGGGCAAAAATAGAGAAATTCTTTTTATTTTGGGGCAAAAATCAGAAATTTCCTTTATTTTGGGGCAAAATTTTAGAAATTTCTTTTATATTGTTACAGACTTGCAGAAATTTTTCTTATTTTGTGGCAAAAAGGCAGAAATTCCCCATATTTTGGTGCAAAAAGGCTGAAATTCCCCTTATTTTGAGGTAAAATCCTGAAATTCCCCATATTTTGGGGCAAAAAGGCAGAAATTCCCCTCATTTGGGGGCAAAAAGGCACAAATTTCCCTTATTTTCGGGCATAATTGCAGGAATTTCATTTATTTCAGGGCAAAAAGTCAGAAATTCCTTTTATTTTCGGGCAAAAACAGAAATTTCTTTTATTTTGATACAAAATTGTAGAACTTTTCCTTATTTTGGAACAAAAAGGCAAAAATTACCCATATTTTGGGGAAAAAGGCAGAAATTCCTTTTATTTTGAGGTAAAAAGGCTGAAATTCCCGTTATTTTGGGGCATAAAGGCAGAAATTCCCTTTACTTTCTGGCAAAAGGGCAGAAATTCCCGTTAATTGGGGCAGAAAAGCAGAAATTTTCCTTATTTAAGGGCAATAGGGCAGAAATTCCCCTTATTTTGTGGCAAAAAGTCAGAAATTCCCCTTATTTGAAGGTAAAATGCTGAAATTCCCCTTATTTTCGGCAAAAAGGCAGAAATTCCTATTATTTTGGGGCAAAATTGCAGAAATTTCAATTATTTCTGGGCAAAAAGTCAGATATTTGCCTTATTTTGGGGCAAAAAGCAGAAATTCCCTTAATTTTGGGGCCAAAAACAGAAATTCCCCTTATTTTGGGGTAAAATTGCAGAAATTTCAAATATTTCAGGGCAAAAAGGCAGAAATTCCACTTTATTTTGGACAATAACGCAGAAATTCCCCATATTTTAAAGCTAAATTTCAGAAATTCCCCTTATATTGGTGCAAAAATGGAGAAATTCCCTTTATTTTTGTGCAATAAGGCAGATTTCCCCGTATTTTGAAGCAAAATTGCACATATTTCCCTAATTTTGAAGGAAAATGCAGAAATTCACATTATTTTGGAACAAAAAGACAGAAATTCTCCTTATTTCAGGGCAAAAAGTCAGAAATTCCCCTTATTTTGGGGTAAAATTGCAGAAATTTTCTTTATTTTGGGGCAAAATTGCAGAAATTTCCCTTATTTTGGGGCAAAATTGCAGAAATTTTACTTATTTTGGGGCACAATTGCAGAAATTTCACTTATTTCAGGTAAAAATGGCAGAAATTTTTCTTATTTTGGGGCAAAAAGGCAGAAATTCCTAATATTTTGTGGCAAAAATGCAGAAATTCCCCTTATTTTGAGGTAAAAAGGCTGAAATTCCCCTTATTTGGGGGCAAAAAGGCAGAAATTTCCCTTATTTTGGGGCAAAATTGCAAACATTTCACTAATTTCAGGGTAATAAGTCAGAAATTTTCCTTATTTTGGGGCAAAAAACACAGAAATTCCCTTTGTTTTGGAAGGAAAATACAGAAATTCCACTTCTTTAGAGGCAAAAAGGCAGAAATTCCCCTTATTTTGAAGCAAAAATGAAGAAATTCCCCTAATTGTTGGTAAAAAGGCAGAAATTCCCTATATTTTGGGCAAAAAGACAGAAATTCTCCTTATTTTGGGACAAAACTCAGAAATTCCACTTATTTTGGGGCAAAATTGCAGGAATTTTCCTTATTTTGGGGCAAAAAGGCTGAAATTCTTATTTTGAGGTAAAATGCTGAAATTCCCCATATTTTGGGGCAAAAGGCAAAACTTCTTTTTATTTTGGGGCAAAGAGGCACAAATTTCCCTTATTTTCGGGCAAAATTGCAGAAATTTCATTTATTTCAGGGCAAAAAGTCAGAAATTCCTTTTATTTTGGGGCAAAGAGCAGAAATTTCTTTTACTATGGTACAAAATTGAAGAAATTTTTCTTATTTTGAAACAAAAAGGCAGAAAATTCCCCTTATTTTGAGGCAAAAGGCAGAAATTATTCTCAATTTGAGGTAAAATGCAGAAATTCCCTTTATTTTGGGGCTAAAAAAAGAAATTCCCTGTATTTTGAAGCAAAATTGCAGAAATTCTCATAATTTTCGGGCAAAAAGGCAGAAATTCTCCTTATTATGGGGCAAAAAGACAGAAAATCTCCTTTTTCGGGAGCAAACAGTCAGAAATTCCCCTTATTTTGGGGCAAAATTGCAGAAATTTCCTTTACATTGGGGCAAAATTGTAGAAATTTCCCTTATTTTGGGGCAAAATTGCAGAAATTTCACGTATTTCAGGGAAAAAAGGCAGAAATTTTTTTGGGGGGGCAAAAAGGCAGAAATTTTTTTTATTTTGGTACAAAATTGCAGAAATTTTTCTTATTTTGGGGCAAAAAGTCAGAAATTCCCCATATTTTAGGGCAAAAAGGCAGAAATTCCCCTTATTTTGAGGTAAAAAGGCTGAAATTCCCCTTATTTTGGGGCAAAAAGACAGAAATTTCGTTTATTTTGGGGAAAAGGCAGAAATTGCACTTATTTTGAGTCAAAAAGGTGGAAATTCCCCTTATTTTGGGGCAAAAATGAAGAAATTTGCTTTTTTATGGCAAAAAGGTATACATTCCCTTTATTTTCGGGCAAAAAGGCAGAAATTCTTTGTATTTTGGAGCAAAATTGCAGAAATTCTCATAATTTTCGGGCAAAAAGGCAGAAATTCTCCTTATTTTGGGGCAAAAAGACAGAAAATCTCCTTTTTCGGGAGCAAACAGTCAGAAATTCCCCTTATTTTGGGGCAAAATTGCAGAAATTTTTTTTACATTGGGGCAAAATTGCAGAAATTTCCCTTATTTTGGGGCAAAATTGCAGAAATTTCAGGTATTTGAGAAAAAAAAGGCAGAAATTTTTTTGGGGGGCAAAAAGGCAGAAATTTTTTTATTTTGGTACAAAATTGCAGAAATTTTTCTTATTTTGGGGCAAAAAGTCAGAAATTCCCCATATTTTGGAGCAAAAAGGCAGAAATTCCCCTTATTTTGAGGTAATAAGGCTGAAATTCCCCTTATTTTGGGGCAAAAAGGCAGAAATTTCGTTTATTTTGGGGAAAAGGCAGAAATTGCACTTATTTTGAGTCAAAAAGGTGGAAAATCCCCTTATTTTGGGGCAAAAATGAAGAAATTTGCTTTTTTATGGCAAAAAGGTATACATTCCCTTTATTTTCGGGCAAAAAGGCAGAAATTCTTTGTATTTTGGAGCAAAATTGCAGAAATTCCCCTAATTTTTGGGCAAAAAGGCAGAAATTTTCCTTATTTTGGGGTAAAACTGCAGAAATTTCACTTATTTTGCGGCAAAATGTCAGAAATTCCCCTTATTTTTGGCAAAAAATGCAGAAAATCCCCTTATTTTAGGGCAAAATTGCAGAAATTTCCCTTATTTGGGGACAAAAACAGAAATTCCCCTTATTTTGGGGCAAAATTGCAGAAATTTCCCTTATTATGGGGAAAAATTGCAGAAATTTCCCTTATTTTAGGGCAAAATTGCAGAAATTTCACTTATTTCAGAGAAAAAAAGCAAAAATTTTTCTTATTTTGGGGCAAAAAGGCAGAAATTCCCATTATTTTGGGGCAAAAAGGCAGAAATTCACCTTATTTTGGGGTAAAATTGCAGAAATTTCACATATTTCAGGGCAAAACGGCAGAAATTCCCCTTATTTTGGGGCAAAAAGGCAGAAATTTCCCTTATTTTGGGATAAAATTGCAGAAATTTCCCTTATTTTGGGGGCAAAAAGGCAGAAAATCCACTTAATTTCGGGTAAAAAGGCAGAAATTTCTCGTATTTTGGAGCAAAATTGCAGAAACTCCCCTAATTTTGGGGCTAAAAGGCAGAATTTCCCTTTATTTTGGGGCAAAAATAGAGAAATTCTTTTTATTTTGGGGCAAAAATCAGAAATTTCCTTTATTTTGGGGCAAAATTTTAGAAATTTCTTTTATATTGTTACAGACTTGCAGAAATTTTTCTTATTTTGTGGCAAAAAGGCAGAAATTCCCCATATTTTGGTGCAAAAAGGCTGAAATTCCCCTTATTTTGAGGTAAAATCCTGAAATTCCCCATATTTTGGGGCAAAAAGGCAGAAATTCCCCTCATTTGGGGGCAAAAAGGCACAAATTTCCCTTATTTTCGGGCATAATTGCAGGAATTTCATTTATTTCAGGGCAAAAAGTCAGAAATTCCTTTTATTTTCGGGCAAAAACAGAAATTTCTTTTATTTTGATACAAAATTGTAGAAATTTTCCTTATTTTGGAACAAAAAGGCAAAAATTACCCATATTTTGGGGAAAAAGGCAGAAATTCCTTTTATTTTGAGGTAAAAAGGCTGAAATTCCCGTTATTTTGGGGCATAAAGGCAGAAATTCCCTTTACTTTCTGGCAAAAGGGCAGAAATTCCCGTTAATTGGGGCAGAAAAGCAGAAATTTTCCTTATTTAAGGGCAATAGGGCAGAAATTCCCCTTATTTTGTGGCAAAAAGTCAGAAATTCCCCTTATTTGAAGGTAAAATGCTGAAATTCCCCTTATTTTCGGCAAAAAGGCAGAAATTCCTATTATTTTGGGGCAAAATTGCAGAAATTTCAATTATTTCTGGGCAAAAAGTCAGATATTTGCCTTATTTTGGGGCAAAAAGCAGAAATTCCCTTAATTTTGGGGCCAAAAACAGAAATTCCCCTTATTTTGGGGTAAAATTGCAGAAATTTCAAATATTTCAGGGCAAAAAGGCAGAAATTCCACTTTATTTTGGACAATAACGCAGAAATTCCCCATATTTTAAAGCTAAATTTCAGAAATTCCCCTTATATTGGTGCAAAAATGGAGAAATTCCCTTTATTTTTGTGCAATAAGGCAGATTTCCCCGTATTTTGAAGCAAAATTGCACATATTTCCCTAATTTTGAAGGAAAATGCAGAAATTCACATTATTTTGGAACAAAAAGACAGAAATTCTCCTTATTTCAGGGCAAAAAGTCAGAAATTCCCCTTATTTTGGGGTAAAATTGCAGAAATTTTCTTTATTTTGGGGCAAAATTGCAGAAATTTCCCTTATTTTGGGGCAAAATTGCAGAAATTTCACTTATTTCAGAGAAAAAGTGCAGAAATTTCTCTTATTTTGGGGCAAAAAGGCAGAAATTTCTTTTATTTTGGTACAAAATTGCAGAAATTTTCTTTATTTTGGGGCAAAAATGAAGAAATTCCCCATATTTTGGGGCAAAAAGGCAGAGATTCGCCTTATTATGAGGTAAAATGCTGAAATTCCCCTTATTTTGGGGCAAAAATACAGAAATTCCCTTTATTTTGTGGCAAAAAGGCAGAAATTTCCCTTATTTTGGGGCAAAATTGCAGAAATTTCACTTATTTCAGGGCAAAATTCAAAAATTCCTTTTATTTTTGGGCAAAAAGACAGAAATTTTGTTTATTTTTGGGTAAAAAGGCAGAAATTTCACTTATTGTGAGGTAAGAAGGCAGAAATTCCTCTTATTTTGGGGCAAAAATGAAGAAATTTCCCTTTTTTTGTGGCAAAAGGTATATATTCTCCTTATTTTCAAGCAAAAAAGCAGAAATATCCCGTTTTTTGGAGCACAATTGCAGAAAATCCCCTAATTGTGGGGCAAAAAGGCAGAAATTCCCTATATGTTGGGGCAAAAAGACAGAAATTCTCCTTATTTTGGGGCAAGACTCAGAAATTCCACTTATTTTGGGGCAAAATTCCAGAAATTCCCCTTATTTTGAGGTAAAAAGGCTGAAATTCCCCTTATTTGGGGGCAAAAATGCAGAAATGTCCCTAATTTTGGGGCAAAATTGCAGAAATTCCATTTCTTTTGGTGCAAAATTCCCAAAATTTCCCTTATTTTGGGGCAAAATTGCAGAAATTTTACTTATTTAGGGGCAAAATTGCAGAAATTTCACTTTTTTCAGGGAAAAAAGGCCGAAATTTTCCATTTTTGGGAGCAAAAAGGCAGAAATTCCTAATATTTTGTGGCAAAAATGCAGAAATTTCCCTTATTTTGAGGTAAAAAGGCTGAAATTCCCCTTATTTGGGGGCAAAAATGCAGAAATTTCTCTTATACTGGGGCAAAATTGCAGAAATTTCACTTATTTCAGGGTAATAAATCAGAAATTTTCCTTATTTTGGGGCAAAAAATACAGAAATTCCATTTGTATGGGGGGGAAAAGACAGAAATCCATTTATTTAGAGGCAAAAAAGCAGAAATTCCCCTTATTTTGGAGCAAAATTGCAGAAATTTCCCTTTTTATAGCAAAAAGGTATGCATTCTTCTTATTTTCAGGCAAAAAGGCAGAAATTTCCCGTATTTTGGAGTAAAATTGCAAACATTTCACTTATTTCAGGGTAATAAGTCAGAAATTTTCCTTATTTTGGGACAAAAAGGACAGAAATTCCCTTTGTTTTGGAAGGAAAATACAGAAATTCCACTTCTTTTGAGGCAAAAAGGCAGAAATTCCCCTTATTTTGAAGCAAAAATGAAGAAATTCCTCTAATTGTTGGGCAAAAAGGCAGAAATTCCCTATATGTTGGGCAAAAAGACAGAAATTCTCCTTATTTTGGGGCAAAACTCAGAAATTCCACATATTTTGGGACAAAATTGCAGGAATTTACCTTATTTTGAGGCAAAATTGCAGAAATTTCCCTTATTTGGGGCAAAATTGCAGAAATTTCATTTATTTCAGGGCAAAAAGTCAGAAATTCCTTTTATTTTGGGGCAAAGAGCAGAAATTTCTTTTATTATGGTACAAAATTGAAGAAATTTTTCTTATTTTGAAACAAAAAGGCAGAAAATTCCCCTTATTTTGAGGCAAAAGGCAGAAATTATTCTCAATTTGAGGTAAAATGCAGAAATTCCCTTTATTTGGGGGCTAAAAGGCAGAAATTCCCCGTATTTTGAAGCAAAATTGCAGAAATTCTCATAATTTTCGGGCAAAAAGGCAGAAATTCTCCTTATTTTGGGGTAAAAAGACAGAAAATCTCCTTTTTCGGGAGCAAACAGTCAGAAATTCCCCTTATTTTGGGGCAAGATTGCAGAAATTTCCTTTGCATTGGGGCAAAATTGTAGAAATTTCCCTTATTTTGGGGCAAAATTGCAGAAATTTCACGTATTTCAGGGAAAAAAGGCAGAAATTTTTTTGGGGGGGGCAAAAAGGCAGAAATTTTTTTTATTTTGGTACAAAATTGCAGAAATTTTTCTTATTTTGGGGCAAAAATTCAGAAATTCCCCATATTTTGGGGCAAAAAGGCAGAAATTTTGTTTATTTTGGGGAAAAGGCAGAAATTGCACTTATTTTGAGTCAAAAAGGTGGAAAATCCCCTTATTTTGGGGCAAAAATGAAGAAATTTGCTTTTTTATGGCAAAAAGGTATACATTCCCTTTATTTTCGGGCAAAAAGGCAGAAATTCTTTGTATTTTGGAGCAAAATTGCAGAAATTTTTCTAATTTTTGGGCAAAAAGGCAGAAATTTTCCTTATTTTGGGGTAAAACTGCAGAAATTTCACTTATTTTGCGGCAAAATGTCAGAAATTCCCCTTATTTTCGGCAAAAAATGCAGAAAATCCCCTATATTTTAGGGCAAAATTGCAGAAATCTCCCTTATTTGGGGGCAAAAACAGAAATTCCCTTTATTTTGGAGCAAAATTGCAGAAATTTCCCTTTTTATAGCAAAAAGGTATGCATTCTTCTTATTTTCAGGCAAAAAGGCAGAAATTTCCCGTATTTTGGAGTAAAATTGCAAACATTTCACTTATTTCAGGGTAATGTCAGAAATTTTCCTTATTTTGGGACAAAAAGGACAGAAATTCCCTTTGTTTTGGAAGGAAAATACAGAAATTCCACTTCTTTTGAGACAAAAAGGCAGAAATTCCCCTTATTTTGAAGCAAAAATGAAGAAATTCCCCTAATTGTTGGGCAAAAAGACAGAAATTCTCCTTATTTTGGGGCAAAACTCAGAAATTCCACATATTTTGGGACAAAATTGCAAGAATTTACCTTATTTTGAGGCAAAATTGCAGAAATTTCCCTTATTTGGGGCAAAATTGCAGAAATTTCATTTATTTCAGGGCAAAAAGTCAGAAATTCCTTTTATTTTGGGGCAAAGAGCAGAAATTTCTTTTATTATGGTACAAAATTGAAGAAATTTTTCTTATTTTGAAACAAAAAGGCAGAAAATTCCCCTTATTTTGAGGCAAAAGGCAGAAATTATTCTCAATTTGAGGTAAAATGCAGAAATTCCCTTTATTTTGGGGCTAAAAGGCAGAAATTCCCCGTATTTTGAAGCAAAATTGCAGAAATTCTCATAATTTTCGGGCAAAAAGGCAGAAATTCTCCTTATTTTGGGGCAAAAAGACAGAAAATCTCCTTTTTCAGGAGCAAACAGTCAGAAATTCCCCTTATTTTGGGGCAAAATTGCAGAAATTTCCTTTGCATTGGGGCAAAATTGTAGAAATTTCCCTTATTTTGGGGCAAAATTGCAGAAATTTCACGTATTTCAGGGAAAAAAGGCAGAAATTTTTTTTGGGGGGGCAAAAAGGCAGAAATTTTTTTATTTTGGTACAAAATTGCAGAAATTTTTCTTATTTTGGTGCAAAAATTCAGAAATTCCCCATATTTTGGGGCAAAAAGGCAGAAATTTTGTTTATTTTGGGGAAAAGGCAGAAATTGCACTTATTTTGAGTCAAAAAGGTGGAAAATCCCCTTATTTTGGGGCAAAAATGAAGAAATTTGCTTTTTTATGGCAAAAAGGTATACATTCCCTTTATTTTCGGGCAAAAAGGCAGAAATTCTTTGTATTTTGGAGCAAAATTGCAGAAATTTTTCTAATTTTTGGGCAAAAAGGCAGAAATTTTCCTTATTTTGGGGTAAAACTGCAGAAATTTCACTTATTTTGCGGCAAAATGTCAGAAATTCCCCTTATTTTCGGCAAAAAATGCAGAAAATCCCCTATTTTTTAGGGCAAAATTGCAGAAATCTCCCTTATTTGGTGGCAAAAACAGAAATTCCCTTTATTTTGGGGCAAAATTGCAGAAATTTCCCTTATTTTGGGGCAAAATTGCAGAAATTTCACTTATTTCAGGGAAAAAGTGCAGAAATTTCTCTTATTTTGGGGCAAAAAGGCAGAAATTTCTTTTATTTTGGTACAAAATTGCAGAAATTTTCTTTATTTTGGGGCAAAAATGAAGAAATTCCCCATATTTTGGGGCAAAAAGGCAGAGATTCGCCTTATTATGAGGTAAAATGCTGAAATTCCCCTTATTTTGGGGCAAAAACACAGAAATTCCCTTCATTTTGTGGCAAAAAGGCAGAAATTTCCCTTATTTTGGGGCAAAATTGCAGAAATTTCACTTATTTCAGGGCAAAATTCAAAAATTCCTTTTATTTTTGGGCAAAAAGACAGAAATTTTGTTTATTTTTGGGTAAAAAGGCAGAAATTTCACTTATTGTGAGGTAAGAAGGCAGAAATTCCTCTTATTTTGTGGCAAAAATGAAGAAATTTCCCTTTTTTTGTGGCAAAAGGTATATATTCTCCTTATTTTCAGGCAAAAAAGCAGAAATATCCCGTTTTTTGGAGCACAATTGCAGAAAATCCCCTAATTGTGGGGCAAAAAGGCAGAAATTCCCTATATGTTGGGGCAAAAAGACAGAAATTCTCCTTATTTTGGGGCAAGACTCAGAAATTCCACTTATTTTGGGGCAAAATTCCAGAAATTCCCCTTATTTTGAGGTAAAAAGGCTGAAATTCCCCTTATTTGGGGGCAAAAATGCAGAAATGTCCCTAATTTTGGGGCAAAATTGCAGAAATTCCATTTCTTTTGGTGCAAAATTCCCAAAATTTCCCTTATTTTGGGGCAAAATTGCAGAAATTTTACTTATTTAGGGGCAAAATTGCAGAAATTTCACTTTTTTCAGGGAAAAAAGGCCGAAATTTTCCATTTTTGGGAGCAAAAAGGCAGAAATTCCTAATATTTTGTGGCAAAAATGCAGAAATTTCCCTTATTTTGAGGTAAAAAGGCTGAAATTCCCCTTATTTGGGGGCAAAAATGCAGAAATTTCTCTTATACTGGGGCAAAATTGCAGAAATTTCACTTATTTCAGGGTAATAAATCAGAAATTTTCCTTATTTTGGGGCAAAAAATACAGAAATTCCATTTGTATGGGGGGGAAAAGACAGAAATCCATTTATTTAGAGGCAAAAAAGCAGAAATTCCCCTTATTTTGGAGCAAAATTGCAGAAATTTTTCTTTTTATAGCAAAAAGGTATGCATTCTTCTTATTTTCAGGCAAAAAGGCAGAAATTTCCCATATTTTGGAGTAAAATTGCAAACATTTCACTTATTTCAGGGTAATAAGTCAGAAATTTTCCTTATTTTGGGACAAAAAGGACAGAAATTCCCTTTGTTTTGGAAGGAAAATACAGAAATTCCACTTCTTTTGAGGCAAAAAGGCAGAAATTCCCCTTATTTTGAAGCAAAAATGAAGAAATTCCCCTAATTGTTGGGCAAAAAGGCAGAAATTCCCTATATGTTGGGCAAAAAGACAGAAATTCTCCTTATTTTGGGGCAAAACTCAGAAATTCCACATATTTTGGGACAAAATTGCAGGAATTTACCTTATTTTGAGGCAAAATTGCAGAAATTTCCCTTATTTGGGGCAAAATTGCAGAAATTTCATTTATTTCAGGGCAAAAAGTCAGAAATTCCTTTTATTTTGGGGCAAAGAGCAGAAATTTCTTTTATTATGGTACAAAATTGAAGAAATTTATCTTATTTTGAAACAAAAAGGCAGAAAATTCCCCTTATTTTGAGGCAAAAGGCAGAAATTATTCTCAATTTGAGGTAAAATGCAGAAATTCCCTTTATTTTGGGGCTAAAAGGCAGAAATTCCCCGTATTTTGAAGCAAAATTGCAGAAATTCTCATAATTTTCGGGCAAAAAGGCAGAAATTCTCCTTATTTTGGGGCAAAAAGACAGAAAATCTCCTTTTTCAGGAGCAAACAGTCAGAAATTCCCCTTATTTTGGGGCAAAATTGCAGAAATTTCCTTTGCATTGGGGCAAATTGTAGAAATTTCCCTTATTTTGGGGCAAAATTGCAGAAATTTCACGTATTTCAGGGAAAAAAGGCAGAAATTTTTTTGGGGGGGGGCAAAAAGGCAGAAATTTTTTTATTTTGGTACAAAATTGCAGAAATTTTTCTTATTTTGGTGCAAAAATTCAGAAATTCCCCATATTTTGGGGCAAAAGGGCAGAAATTTTGTTTATTTTGGGGAAAAGGCAGAAATTGCACTTATTTTGAGTCAAAAAGGTGGAAAATCCCCTTATTTTGGGGCAAAAATGAAGAAATTTGCTTTTTTATGGCAAAAAGGTATACATTCCCTTTATTTTCGGGCAAAAAGGCAGAAATTCTTTGTATTTTGGAGCAAAATTGCAGAAATTTTTCTAATTTTTGGGCAAAAAGGCAGAAATTTTCCTTATTTTGGGGTAAAACTGCAGAAATTTCACTTATTTTGCGGCAAAATGTCAGAAATTCCCCTTATTTTCGGCAAAAAATGCAGAAAATCCCCTATTTTTTAGGGCAAAATTGCAGAAATCTCCCTTATTTGGTGGCAAAAACAGAAATTCCCTTTATTTTGGGGCAAAATTGCAGAAATTTCCCTTATTTTGGGGCAAAATTGCAGAAATTTCACTTATTTCAGGGAAAAAGTGCAGAAATTTCTCTTATTTTGGGGCAAAAAGGCAGAAATTTCTTTTATTTTGGTACAAAATTGCAGAAATTTTCTTTATTTTGGGGCAAAAATGAAGAAATTCCCCATATTTTGGGGCAAAAAGGCAGAGATTCGCCTTATTATGAGGTAAAATGCTGAAATTCCCCTTATTTTGGGGCAAAAACACAGAAATTCCCTTCATTTTGTGGCAAAAAGGCAGAAATTTCCCTTATTTTGGGGCAAAATTGCAGAAATTTCACTTATTTC
This sequence comes from Micromys minutus, assembly GCF_963924665.1. Taxonomy (NCBI): domain Eukaryota; kingdom Metazoa; phylum Chordata; class Mammalia; order Rodentia; family Muridae; genus Micromys; species Micromys minutus. Next base: position 55,083 of record NW_027667766.1, read on the forward strand.
AGGGCAAAATTCAAAAATTCCTTTTATTTTTGGGCAAAAAGACAGAAATTTTGTTTATTTTTGGGTAAAAAGGCAGAAATTTCACTTATTGTGAGGTAAGAAGGCAGAAATTCCTCTTATTTTGTGGCAAAAATGAAGAAATTTCCCTTTTTTTGTGGCAAAAGGTATATATTCTCCTTATTTTCAGGCAAAAAAGCAGAAATATCCCGTTTTTTGGAGCACAATTGCAGAAAATCCCCTAATTGTGGGGCAAAAAGGCAGAAATTCCCTATATGTTGGGGCAAAAAGACAGAAATTCTCCTTATTTTGGGGCAAGACTCAGAAATTCCACTTATTTTGGGGCAAAATTCCAGAAATTCCCCTTATTTTGAGGTAAAAAGGCTGAAATTCCCCTTATTTGGGGGCAAAAATGCAGAAATGTCCCTAATTTTGGGGCAAAATTGCAGAAATTCCATTTCTTTTGGTGCAAAATTCCCAAAATTTCCCTTATTTTGGGGCAAAATTGCAGAAATTTTACTTATTTAGGGGCAAAATTGCAGAAATTTCACTTTTTTCAGGGAAAAAAGGCCGAAATTTTCCATTTTTGGGAGCAAAAAGGCAGAAATTCCTAATATTTTGTGGCAAAAATGCAGAAATTTCCCTTATTTTGAGGTAAAAAGGCTGAAATTCCCCTTATTTGGGGGCAAAAATGCAGAAATTTCTCTTATACTGGGGCAAAATTGCAGAAATTTCACTTATTTCAGGGTAATAAATCAGAAATTTTCCTTATTTTGGGGCAAAAAATACAGAAATTCCATTTGTATGGGGGGGAAAAGACAGAAATCCATTTATTTAGAGGCAAAAAAGCAGAAATTCCCCTTATTTTGGAGCAAAATTGCAGAAATTTTTCTTTTTATAGCAAAAAGGTATGCATTCTTCTTATTTTCAGGCAAAAAGGCAGAAATTTCCCGTATTTTGGAGTAAAATTGCAAACATTTCACTTATTTCAGGGTAATAAGTCAGAAATTTTCCTTATTTTGGGACAAAAAGGACAGAAATTCCCTTTGTTTTGGAAGGAAAATACAGAAATTCCACTTCTTTTGAGGCAAAAAGGCAGAAATTCCCCTTATTTTGAAGCAAAAATGAAGAAATTCCCCTAATTGTTGGGCAAAAAGGCAGAAATTCCCTATATGTTGGGCAAAAAGACAGAAATTCTCCTTATTTTGGGGCAAAACTCAGAAATTCCACATATTTTGGGACAAAATTGCAGGAATTTACCTTATTTTGAGGCAAAATTGCAGAAATTTCCCTTATTTGGGGCAAAATTGCAGAAATTTCATTTATTTCAGGGCAAAAAGTCAGAAATTCCTTTTATTTTGGGGCAAAGAGCAGAAATTTCTTTTATTATGGTACAAAATTGAAGAAATTTATCTTATTTTGAAACAAAAAGGCAGAAAATTCCCCTTATTTTGAGGCAAAAGGCAGAAATTATTCTCAATTTGAGGTAAAATGCAGAAATTCCCTTTATTTTGGGGCTAAAAGGCAGAAATTCCCCGTATTTTGAAGCAAAATTGCAGAAATTCTCATAATTTTCGGGCAAAAAGGCAGAAATTCTCCTTATTTTGGGGTAAAAAGACAGAAAATCTCCTTTTTCGGGAGCAAACAGTCAGAAATTCCCCTTATTTTGGGGCAAAATTGCAGAAATTTCCTTTGCATTGGGGCAAAATTGTAGAAATTTCCCTTATTTTGGGGCAAAATTGCAGAAATTTCACGTATTTCAGGGAAAAAAGGCAGAAATTTTTTTGGGGGGGGCAAAAAGGCAGAAATTTTTTTTATTTTGGTACAAAATTGCAGAAATTTTTCTTATTTTGGGGCAAAAATTCAGAAATTCCCCATATTTTGGGGCAAAAAGGCAGAAATTTTGTTAATTTTGGGGAAAAGGCAGAAATTGCACTTATTTTGAGTCAAAAATGTGGAAAATCCCCTTATTTTGGGGCAAAAATGAAGAAATTTGCTTTTTTATGGCAAAAAGGTATACATTCCCTTTATTTTCGGGCAAAAAGGCAGAAATTCTTTGTATTTTGGAGCAAAATTGCAGAAATTTTTTTAATTTTTGGGCAAAAAGGCACAAATTTTCCTTATTTTGGGGTAAAACTGCAGAAATTTCACTTATTTTGCGGCAAAATGTCAGAAATTCCCCTTATTTTCGGCAAAAAATGCAGAAAATCCCCTATATTTTAGGGCAAAATTGCAGAAATCTCCCTTATTTGGGGGCAGAAACAGAAATTCCCTTTATTTTGGAGCAAAATTGCAGAAATTTCCCTTTTTATAGCAAAAAGGTATGCATTCTTCTTATTTTCAGGCAAAAAGGCAGAAATTTCCCGTATTTTGGAGTAAAATTGCAAACATTTCACTTATTTCAGGGTAATGTCAGAAATTTTCCTTATTTTGGGACAAAAAGGACAGAAATTCCCTTTGTTTTGGAAGGAAAATACAGAAATTCCACTTCTTTTGAGACAAAAAGGCAGAAATTCCCCTTATTTTGAAGCAAAAATGAAGAAATTCCCCTAATTGTTGGGCAAAAAGACAGAAATTCTCCTTATTTTGGGGCAAAACTCAGAAATTCCACATATTTTGGGACAAAATTGCAGGAATTTACCTTATTTTGAGGCAAAATTGCAGAAATTTCCCTTATTTGGGGCAAAATTGCAGAAATTTCATTTATTTCAGGGCAAAAAGTCAGAAATTCCTTTTATTTTGGGGCAAAGAGCAGAAATTTCTTTTATTATGGTACAAAATTGAAGAAATTTTTCTTATTTTGAAACAAAAAGGCAGAAAATTCCCCTTATTTTGAGGCAAAAGGCAGAAATTATTCTCAATTTGAGGTAAAATGCAGAAATTCCCTTTATTTTGGGGCTAAAAGGCAGAAATTCCCCGTATTTTGAAGCAAAATTGCAGAAATTCTCATAATTTTCGGGCAAAAAGGCAGAAATTCTCCTTATTTTGGGGTAAAAAGACAGAAAATCTCCTTTTTCGGGAGCAAACAGTCAGAAATTCCCCTTATTTTGGGGCAAGATTGCAGAAATTTCCTTTGCATTGGGGCAAAATTGTAGAAATTTCCCTTATTTTGGGGCAAAATTGCAGAAATTTCACGTATTTCAGGGAAAAAAGGCAGAAATTTTTTTGGGGGGGGCAAAAAGGCAGAAATTTTTTTTATTTTGGTACAAAATTGCAGAAATTTTTCTTATTTTGGGGCAAAAATTCAGAAATTCCCCATATTTTGGGGCAAAAAGGCAGAAATTTCGTTTATTTTGGGGAAAAGGCAGAAATTGCACTTATTTTGAGTCAAAAAGGTGGAAAATCCCCTTATTTTAGGGCAAAAATGAAGAAATTTGCTTTTTTATGGCAAAAAGGTATACATTCCCTTTATTTTCGGGCAAAAAGGCAGAAATTCTTTGTATTTTGGAGCAAAATTGCAGAAATTTTTCTAATTTTTGGGCAAAAAGGCAGAAATTTTCCTTATTTTGGGGTAAAACTGCAGAAATTTCACTTATTTTGCGGCAAAATGTCAGAAATTCCCCTTATTTTTGGCAAAAAATGCAGAAAATCCCCTATATTTTAGGGCAAAATTGCAGAAATCTCCCTTATTTGGGGGCAAAAACAGAAATTCCCTTTATTTTGGGGCAAAATTGCAGAAATTTCCCTTATTTTGGGGAAAAATTGCAGAAATTTCCCTTATTTTAGGGCAAAATTGCAGAAATTTCCCTTATTTTGGGGCAAAATTGCAGAAATTTCACTTATTTCAGGAAAAAAAGGCAGAAATTTTCCTTTTTTGGGGGCAAAATTGCAGAAATTTCACTTATTTCAGGAAAAAAAGGCAGAAATTTTCCTTTTTGGGGGGCAAAATTGCAGAAATTTCACTTATTTCAGGGAAAAAAGGCAGAAATTTCTCTTATTTTGGGGCAAAAAGGCGGAAATTTCTTTTATTTGGTACAAAATTGCAAAAATTTTTCCTTATTTCGGGGCAAAAAGGCAGATATTCCTGAAATTTTGGTGCAAAAAGCAGAAATTCTATTTATTTTGAGGTAATAAGGCTGAAATTCCCCATATTTTGTGGCAAAAAGGTAGAATATCCCCTTGTTTTGGGGTAAAATTGCAGAAATTTCAATTATTTCAGGGCAAAATTTAGAAATTCCTTTTATTTTTGGGCAAAAAGACAGAAATTCCCTCTATTTTGGGGAAAAAGGCAGAAATTCCACATATATTGATGTAAAACGGCAGAAATTCAACTTATTTTGAGGAAAAAAGGAAGAAATTTCCCTTTTTTTATAGCAAAATGGCAAAAATTCCCTTTATTTTTTTTCCAAAAAGGCAGAAAATCCTTATATTTTGGAGCAAAATTGCAGAAATTCACCTAATTTAGGGCAAAATTGCTGAAATTTCGCTTATTTGGGGCAGAATTGTAGAAATTTAACTTATTTCAGGGAAAAATCTCAGAAATTCCACTTATTTTGGGGCAAAAATCAGAAATTCTTTTTGTTTTGGGGCAAAAAGGCAAAAATTCTTCTAATTTTGGCGCAAAAATGCAAAAATTACTTTTATTTTGGGGCAAAAATGAAGAAATTTCCCTTATTTAATGGCAAAAAGGCAGAAAATTCTTTTATTTTGTGGCAAAATTGCAGACATTTATTTTGGGGCAGAGAGGCAGAAATTCCTTTTATTTTTGGGCAAAATTCCAGAAATTCCCCTCATTTTGGGGCAAAATTGCAGAAATTTCCCTTATTTTGGGCCAGAAAGGCAGAGATTCCCCCAGTTTTGGGTCGAAAAGGCAGAAATGCCCCGTTTTTTGGACAAAATTCCAGAAATTGCCCTTATTTTCGTGCAAAATTGCAGCAATTTTTCTTATTTTGGAGCAAAAAGCCAGAAATTCTTATTTTGGGGCAAAATTGCACATTAATGATTTTGGTGACAATTATTTTGGGTATATAAATTATTCTGACATTGATTATTTTGGTAACGTTAATTCTTTAGTAAACATTAATTATTTCAGTGACATTAATCATTTAGATGACATCAAAAATTTTGGTGACATTAATACTTTTGGTGACAGCGAGAGAGAGCAGAGAAAGAGAGGAGTGTAAGAGTGTGTCAAGATTCAAAAAGGAGAGGAGAGAGAGTAGAAAGAGGGTAGAGTGACAAAGAGAGCAAGATGAGAGATAGGAGAGATAGGAGAGGAGAGACATGATAAACAGAGACAGAGAAGAGAGAAAGAGACATTGAAAGCAAGAGAGAGAAGAGAGAGGAGAGAGATTGAAGCAAGAGAGAGGAGAGAGCAAAGAGAAGAGAGAGGAGAGAATAGAAAGATGGAAAGACAGAATAGAAAGAGTTTAGAGAGAAAAAAAGAGAGAGATGAGAAACAAAGAGACAGAGAAGAGATAGAGGAAAGAGATTAGAGTGAGAAGAGTGTAAGAGACAGAGAGGAGAAAGAGGAGAAAGAGAAGTGTAAGAGAGAGAAAATAGAGAGGAGAGAGTAGAAAGAGGAGAGATAGAGAGAAAAAGGGAAGGAAGAGAAAGACAGATGAGAAAGAGTGAGACAGAGAAGAGAGAGTGAAGAGAGAGGAGAGGAGAGAGATATTAAAGTGAGAGAAGCGTAAGAGACAAGAGAGAAGCGAGAGAGAGGAGAGAGAAAGGGAGATAGAGGAGAGAGAGAGAATAAAGAGGAGATAGAAAAAAGAGAGAGGAGTGAAAGTTAAAGAGAGAGGAGAAAGACACAACAAAGAGACAGAGAGGAGCGAGGAAAGATAGAAATAGGAGAAAGGTGAGAAAGAGAAAAAGAAAGAGGACAGAGAGGAGGGAGAGAATAATAGATAATGGAGAGAAAAAGAAGAGAGAGGAGAGAGAAAGAAAAAAATGAGAGAAAGAGGAGAGAGAGGAGAGAGGAGAGAGAGGAACGAATAAGAGAGAGAGTAGAAAGAGAGAGTCGAGAGAGAGAGGGGAGAGACAAAAAGATAGAGGGGAAGGAGAGAGTGGAGAGAGATAAAGGAGATAGAGAGATAGAGAGGAGAGAGAGAAAGAGAAAATCATAGAGAAAGAGAGGATAAAGAGAAGAAAGAGGAGAGTGAAAAATTGAGAGATGACAGAGAGGAAAAAGAGGCGAGAGCGGCAACAGATGGAGAGAGGAGAGAAAGGAGATAAAGGTAAAGGGAAAGAACGGAGAGATGAAGAGAAAAAGAGAGAAGAGGTAGGAGAGAGAAAGAGAGACAGAGAAGGGAGAGTAGTAGTTTCAACTTTTTAGTTACTGGGGTAGTGTCTTCAGTCAATAACGAAGTACAGCAGGTTTCGGGTACTTCCCAGTTGTTTTGGGTGATTCGCGTGTAGTTTCAACTTTTCAGTCACCGGTTCAGCATTTTTAGTCACGACGTGCAGCATGTGTCGGGGACTTTCCACTCGTTATGTGTGGTTCGCGAGACGTATCAACTTTTCAGTCACCGGGACAGCGTTTTCTATCACAAAGGACATGCAGCCTATTCCAGGGCATACCCAGTGGTTTTGGGGAATTGCGGGTTGTTTCACCTTTTCAGTCTCTGAAACAGTTTTTTCAATCACTTTCTATGAGCAGCCCATTTCGAGAACTTCCCAGTCGTTTTGGGTGGTTGGCGGGTCGCTTCAACTTTTTAGTCACCAGTACAGCATTTTCTGTCAACTCCGACGTGCAGCCCGTTCAAAAGACTTACCAGTCGTTTTGGGAGCTTCACGGGTCGTTTGACCTTTTGAGTCACCGGGATATGTTTTCAGTCACTTCCGACGTACAGTTCTTTCTCAGGACTTCCCAGTCGTTTTCCATGATTTGCGGGTCATTTCAACTTTTCAATCACCGAAGAAAAGTTTTCAGTCAATTCCAACGTGCAACCTGTTCCGTGGTCTTCCCACTCGTTTTGAGTTGTGTGCGGGTCGTTTCAACTTTTCTGCCAAAGGGGCAGCGATTCAGTCACTTCAGACATGCAACCCGTTCCGTAGTCTTCCAACTCGTTTTGAGCTGTGTGCGGGTCTTTTCAACTTTTCTGTCAAATGAGCAACGTTTCAGTCATGTCAGACATGCAGCCCATCCGGTGACTTCCCATTCGTTTTGGGTGGTTCTCGAAACGTTTAAACTTTACAGTCACCGGGTAGAATTTTCAGTCATTTCCGACGTGCATCCCATTCCGGATACTTCCCAGTCGTTTTGGTGAGTCACATGTCGTTTCAACCTCTTAGTCACCGGGGAAACTTTCTCAGTACCTTCCGACGTTCATCCCATACCGGTGACTTCCCAGTCAAGTTGGGCGATTGGCGTTTCATTACAAATTTTCAGTCATTGGGGCACTATTCTCAGTCAATTCCTATGAGCAGCCCGTTTCGATGACTTCTGAGTATTTTTTGCGTGGTTCGCTCGAAATTGGAATATTTCATTCACCTGGACAGCGTTTTCAGTCAATTTCAACGTGCAGCTCGTTCCAGGAACTTCCCAGTTGTTTTGGGTAATTCTCGGTTCGTTTCAACTCTTCAGTCACCGCAAAATCATTTTCAGTTAATTCGGACGTGCAACCCATTCTGACGACTTCCCAGTCTATTTGTGAATTTTGTGGGTCGTTTGAACTTTTCAGTCACCCGGTAAGCGTTTTAGTCACTTTCAATGTGAAGCACATTCCGGAGACTTCACAGTCGTTTTCAGAGGTTCGCGAGTGTTTTCTATTTTCATTCACTTGGGGCAACATTTTCCGTAACTTCCTACGTGCAGCCCATTCGGTGATCTTCCCAGTCGTTTTTGGTGGTTTGTGAGTTGTTTCAACTTTACAGTAAGTGGGACTGCTTTTTCAGTCACTTCCGACCTGCGGCACATTCCGGGTCTTCCAGTCGTTTAAGGAGGATCACGGTTCAAGTTTCCTGTCATCAGAGCAGCGTTCTCAATTAATTCCAAAGTGCAGTTTAATCTCGGGACTTCCTAGTCGTTTTGGGTGATTCGCGGGTCATTTCAACTTTAAGTCAATGGGCAGTGTCTTCTGTCAATTTCTAAGTGCATCCCGTTCTGATGACCTCTCAATCATTTTGTGAGGTTCGCGTGTCGTTTCAATATTCAGTTACCGATGCAGCGTTGTCAGTCATGTCCGACGTGCAGACCGTTTCATGGACTTACCATTTGTTTTGTGTGGTTCTCAGTTTCATTCAACTTTTCAGTAACCAGACACGCATTTTCAGTCACGTTAAGCAGCACATTTCTGGGACTTCCCAGTCATTTCGGGTGGTTCACATATCGTTTCACCTTTAAAGTTTCTGGGGCAGCGTTTTCAGTATAGTCTGCCAATTCTGGGGACTTTCCAGACATTTAGGATAGTTCTTAGGTCGTGTCAACTTTTCAATCACAGGTCAGCGTTTTCTATCACTTCCTATGTGCAGCCAATTCCGTGAATTTCCTAGTCGTTTTGCGTGGTCCGCCCTTCCTTTCAATTTTTCAGTCACCAGGGCAACGTTTGGGCAACTTTTTCAGTAACTACTAACATGCACCCATTCTGGAGACTTCCCAGTCGTTTTGGTGGTTCTCCTGTGTTTTCAAATTTTCAGTCACACGGGCAGCGTTTTCAGTCACTTCCGACGTACAACTCGTTTCATGGACTTCCCAATCGTTTCAAAAGTTTCGCATGTCATTTCAACTTATCAGTAACCGGGCAGCGTTTTCAGTCACTTCCGACGTACAGCCCATGGTGGGGACTTTCCAGTCTTTATTGTTGTTTCGCTTGTCGTTTCGACTTTTCAGTCACTGAAGCAGAGATTTGCGTCACTTCCTATTTGCAAGCTCTTTACGGAAATTTCCCAGTCATTTCTGGTCGTTTCAACCTTTCAGCCCCCGGGTCAGCGTTTTCAGTCACGTCCGACGTGCTGACCATTCCGTGTACTTCCTAGTTGTTTTGGGTGGTTCGCGTTTCAACTTTTTATTCACCTGGGCAGCGTTTTCAGTCAAATTTGACATGTAGCCCATTCAGGAGAATCTCCAGTTGTACTTAGTAGTTTTTGGGTCGTTTCAAGTTTACAGTCAACGGGTAGACTTTTCAATCACTTCGGACGTGCAGCCAATTCTGGGGAATTCAAAGTCGTTTTGGGTTGATCGCAGTTCATTTCAACTTTTCAGTCATGGAAGTAGCGTTTTGTGTCAATTCCTATGTGCAGCCCATTTCAGCGTTTTCCCAGTCGTTCGATGGACGTTTCTACGTATCTAGCGTGTTCAGTCACTATGGACATGCAGCCAGTAATGGGGACTTCCAAATTGATTTTTGGTTCGGAGGTCGTTTCAACCATTCAGTCACCGGGTAGAGTTTTTAGTCGGTTCCGATGTGTAGCATGTTCTGCGGACTTCATTGTCGTTTTCGGTGGTTCGCGAGTTGTTTTAAATTGTTGAACACCAGGGCAGCGTTTTCAGTCATATCCGACGTGCAGCTTATTCTGGGGACTTCCCAGTCGTTTTGGGAGGTTTGCTGGTCGTTTTAAAGTTACAGTCAAAGTTTAGACTTTTGAGTCACTTCTGACGTGTAGTCAGTTCCAGGGACTCCCTATTTGTTTCGTGTAAATCGCAGTTCGTTTCTACATTTCACTGTTTAGGGGTAGCGTTTTTTAGTCACTTTTAAATAGCCGCTGTGCCGGGGTTCACCAGTCGCTTTTGGTGGATCACAGTTAGTTTCAACTTTTTAAGTCTCTGAGGCAGTGTTTTTCGTCACAACCGACATGAAATACGTTGCAGAGACAGTCGTTTTGTGTGGTTGGCGGGTCGAATAATTTTGTAAGTCACCAGCACACCGATTTTAGCCACTTTCTACGGGCAACCCTTCCGGTGACTTCTAAGATGTTTCGGGTGGTTCCCGGTTCGTTTCAACTTTTCAGTCAACAGTGCAGCGTTTTCAGTCACTTCTGACATGCCACCCATTCCTGTGACTACCCAGTCATTTAGGATTGTGCACGGGTCGTTTCAACTTTTCAGTCACCCGCCTAGCGTTTTCAATCACTTCCGACGTGCAACCCACTCCGTGGACTTCCCAGTTGCTTTGACTGGTTCGCTGATCGTTTCAAATTTACAGTCACCTGTGTAGCATATTTCACTTATTTCCGATGTGCAGCTCATTTCGAAAAATTACCAGTAGTTTCGTGTGGTTTCCAGGTCGTTTCAACTCTTCAGTCACTCGGGCATTGTTTTCAGTCACTCCCAAAGTGCAACTGATTCCTTGGTCTTCCCAGAGACATTGACAGGTTCGCGGGTCTATTTAAATTTACCGGTGAAGTTTGCAGTCACTTCCGACGTGCAGTCCATTCTGGGTACTTCCAAGTCTTTTTTTGTAAATCACATATTCTTTCAACTCTTCAGTCAGCGGGACAGCGTTTTCAGTCATAATCGATGTTCATCTAATCCGGGTACTTCCTAGTCGTTTTTGCTGTTTCGCCTGTCGTTTCTACTTTCAGTCACCGGGGCAGCGTTTTCAGGAACTACCAACGTGCAGCTAATCCAAGGTCTTCCCAGTCATTTTGTGTTATTCACAGATCGTTTCTGACGAGGCAGCGTTTTCAAACACTCCCTACGTGCAGTCTACTCTGTGGACTTCCCAGTCACTTAGGGTGGGACTCAGTTCTTTTCAACTTTTCGGTCAGTCGGGCAGTGTTTTCAGTCACTTCTTATGTGCAGCCTATTCCAAAAACTTCCTGGTCGTTTTGGGTCATTTCCGGGTCGTTTTACCCTTTCAGTATCCGGGGCAACGTTTTCTATTATAACCCACGCGCCGTATGTTTCTGGTACTTTATAGTCGTTTAGTGAGGTTTGCGAAGCGTGTAACCTTTTCAGTCACCAAGGAAGCGTTTTCAGTCATTTACGACATGCAACCTATTACTGAGATTTCACAGTCGTTTCGTGTGGTTCGCGTGTCGTTTAAACTTCTTAGTCACCCGGGCAGCGTTTTTAATGACTTGTGACGGGCAACCCGTTTCGTGAACTTCACTGTCGTTTCAGGTGATTTCGAGTTGTTTCAACAGTTCAATCACCGGGTAGACTTTTCATTTACCTCCGACGTGCAGCCCATTCCGTGGACTTACCTGTCCTGTGGAGTGGTTCGCAGGTCATTTCATCTTTTCAGTCACCGGGGCACGTTTTCATTCATATCGGACGTGCAGTTTATTCCGAGGACTTCCCAGTCGTTTTGGCTGGTTAGACTGTCCTTTCAACTTTTCATTCACCAAGGCTGGGTATTCAGTAAATATTGACATGCAACCCATTCCGGGGACTTCTTAGTCGTTTTGGGTGTTTCGTGGGTCTTTTCAACTTTTCAGTTACAGTGGCAGCGTTTTCAGATACTTCCGATGTGCAGCTCATATTGGAGAGTCCCAGTCTTTTCGGTTTGTACCCGGGTTAGGGTTAGTGTTACGGTTAGGGTTAGGGTTCGGGTTCGGGTTCAAGTTAAAGTTAGGGTTAGGGCTAGAGTTAGAGTGGTGCGCATGTGCAGTGGTTAGAATTAGGGTTAGGGCTAGGGTTAAGGTTAGGGTTATGGTTATTGTTAGGTTTAGGGTTTAGGGTTTAGGGTTGTTTAGGGTTTAGGGTTTAGTGTTTAGGGTTTAAGGTTTAGGGTTTAGGATTGTTTAAGATTTAGGGTGGTTTAGGTTTAGGGTTTAGGGTTTAGAGTTTAGGATTGTTTAAGGTTTAGGGTTGTTTAGGGTTTAGGGTTTAAAGTTGTTGAGGGTTGTTTAGGGTATAGTGTTTAGGGTTAAGGGTTTAGGGTTGTTTAGTGTTTAGTGTTTAGAGTTTAGGGTTGTTTAGGGTTTAGTGTTTAAGGTTTAGGGTTTAGGGTTGTTTGGTGTTTAGTGTTTAGTGTTGTTTAGGGTATAGTGTTAATGGTTTAGGGTTTAGGGTTGTTTAGGGTTTAGTGTTTAAGGTTTAGGGTATAGGGTTGTTTAGGGTTTAGTGTTTAGGGTTGTTTATGGTTTAGTGATTAGGGTTGTTCAGGGTTGTTTAGAGTTTAGTGTTTAGGGTTATTCAGGGTTTAGGATTTAGGGTTGTTCAGGGTTTAGGATTTATGGTCGTTCAGGGTTTAGTATTTAGGGTTTAAGGTTAAGGGGTTAGGGTTAGGGTTAGAGTTAGGGTTAGCATTAGGGTTAGAGTTAGGGTTATGGGGTTATGTTAGGCTTAGGGTTAGGGTTAGGGCTAGGGGGTTAAGGTTAGGGTTAGGGTTAGGGTTAGGTTTAGGTTTAGGGTTAGGGTTATGGTTTTTGTTAGATTTATGGTTTAGGATTTAGGGTTTAGGGTTTAAGGTTTAGGGTTTAGGATTGTTTAAGTTTTAGGGTGGTTTAGGTTTAGGTTATAGCGTTTAAGATTGTTTAATGTTTAGGGTTGTTTAGGGTTTAGCGTTTAGAGTTGTTTAGAGTTGTTTAGGGTTGTTTAGGATTTAGTGTATAGGGTTGTTAAGGGTTTATGATATAGGATTTTTTAAGGTTTATGGTGTAGGGTTGTATAGTGTTTTAGGGTTTAGAGTTATGGTTGTTTAGGGTTTAGGATTGTTTAGGGTATAATGTTTAGGGTTAAGGGTTTAGGGTTGTTTAGGGTATAGTGTTAATGGTTTAGGGGTTTTTAGCGTTTAGTGTTTAGGGTGCTTTTTGATTAGTGTTTAGGGTTTTTCAGGGTTTAGGGTTTAGGGTTGTTCAGGGTTTAGAATTTAAGGTGTTAGGGATAGTGTTAGGGTTAGGTTTATGGTGAGGGTTAGGGTTAGGGTTAGGGTTAGGTTTAGGGTTAGGGTTAGGGTTACACTTAGGAGGTTAGGTTTATTGTTAGGATTAGGGTTAGGGTTAAAGTTAGGGTTAGGTTTAGTGTTAAGGTTATGTTTACAATTAGGTTTCAGTTTAGAATTAAGGTTAAAGGTAGGGTAAGGGTTAGGGTTAGGATTACGATTAGAGGGTTAGGTTTATGGTTAGGATTAGGGTTATGGTTAGGGTTAGGCTTAGGGTTAGTGTTAGGATTAGTGTTAGTGTTTGGGTTAGGGTTAGGGTTAGGGTTAGGGTTAGGGTTAGGGTTACGGTTAGGGTTAGGTTTAGGGTTATGGTTATTGTTAGGTTTATGGTTCAGGGTTAAAAGTTTAGGGTTTAGGATTGTTTAAGTTTTAGTGTGGATTAGGTTTAGGGTTTAAAGTTTAGTGTTAGTGTTAGGGTTAGGGTTAGGTTTAGGGTTTAGGATTTAGTGTTAGGATTAGGATTAGGGTTAGGATTAGGGTTAGGGTTATGGTTAGGGTTAGGGTTAGGCTTAGGGTTAGAAATAAGGTTAGGGTTAGGGTTAGGGTTAGGGTTAGGTTTAGTGTTAGTGTTAGCTTTAGAAATATGGTCAGGATTAGGGCTAGGGTTAAGGTTATGTTTATTGTAAGGTTTAGGGTTAGGTTTAGATTTAAGGTTATAGTTAGGGTTAGGGTTAGTGTTACGATTACGGGCTTAGGTTTATGGTTAGTATATTAGGGTTAGGGTTTAGTGTTAGGATTAGTGTTAGTGTGAGGGTTTGGGTTATTTTTAGGGTTATGATTAGGGTTAGGTTTAAAGTTATGGTTATTTTTAGGTTTAGGGTTTAGAATTTAAGGTTTAGGGTTTAGGAATGTTTAAGGTTTAGGGTGGATTAGGATTATGGTTTAGAGTTTAGTGTTAGGTTTAGGGTTAGAGTTAGGTTTAGGGTTTAGGGTTTAGTGTAAGGTTAAGGCTTAGGGTTAAGTTTAGGTTTAGGGTTAGGGTTAGTGTTACATTTAGGGTTAGGGTTAGAGATAGGGTTAGGGTTAGGGTTAGGTTTAGGGTTAATGTTATTGTTAGGTTTAGGATTTAGGGTTTAATGTTTAGGGTTTAGAATTGTTTGAGGTTTAGGGTGGATTAAGTATAGGGTTTACAGTTTAGTGTTGGGGTTAGTAATAGGGTTAGTTTTAGGGTTTAGGGTTTAATGTTAGGGTTAGGGTTAGGGTTATGGTTAGGTTAAGGGTTATGGTTATTGTTAGGTTTAGAATTTAGTGTTTAGGGTTTAAGGTTTAGGATTTAGGGTTTAGGGTTGTTTAAGGTTTAAGGTGGATTAGGTTTATGGTTTATAGTTTAGTATCAGGTTTAGGGTTAGGTTTAGGATTAGAGTTATGGTTAGGGTTAAGGTTAGGGTTAGGGTTAGGGTTAGGGTTAGTGTTATGGATAGGGTTAGGTTTATGTTTAGGGTTTAGGGTTCAGTGTTAGGATTAGGGTTAGGGTTAGGGTTACGGTTAGGGTTAGGGTTAGGTTTAGGATTAAGGTTAGGGTTAGGGTTAGGGATAAGCTTAGTGTTAGGGTTAGTTTTAGGGTTATGGTTATTGTTAGGTTTAGGGTTAAGGTTTAGGGTTTAAGGTTAGGTTTTGGGATTCTTTAATGTTTAGGATCGATTATGTCTAGGGTTTAGAGTTTAGTGTTAGGAATAGCGTTAGGGTTAGGTTTAGGGTTTAGAGTTTAGTGTTAGGGTTAGGGTTAGGGTTAGGGTTAGGGTTAGGGTTAGGGTTAGGGTTGGGGTTATGTTTAGGGTTAGGGTTTTGGTTATGGTTAGGGTTAAATTTATGGTTAGGATTAGGGTTAGGGTTAGGGTTAGGGTTAAGTTTAGGGTTTAGGCTATAGTGTTAGGATTAGGGTTAAGGTTAGGGTTAGGGTTAGGGTTAGGGTTAGGGTTAGGGTTAGGGTTAGGGTTAGGGTTATGGTTAGTGTTATGGTTATTGTTAAGTTTAAAATTTAGGGTTTAGGGTTTAGGGTTTAAGGTTTTGGGTTTAGGATTGTTTAAATTTTAGCGTGGTTTAGGTTTATGGTTTAGTGTTTAGGGTTTTGAAGTGAGAGAAGCCTAAGAGACAGGGGAGAAGCAAGAGAGAAGAGAGAGAAAAAGAGATAGAGGAGAGAGAGTATAAAGAAGAGACAGAAAAAAGAGAGAGGAGTGAAAGTTAAAGAGAGAGAGGAGAAAGAGAAGAGAGAAGACAGAGGAGAGAGAAGAGAGAAGAGAGACAGAAAGAGTGAGAGGAGAGGAGAAAGACACAACAAAGAGACAGAGAGGAGTGAGGAAAGTGAGAGATAGGAGAAAGGCGAGAAAGAGAAAGAGAAAGAGGACAGATCGGAGGGAGAGAATAATAGATAATGGAGAGAAAGAGAAGAGAGAGGAGAGAGAAAGAGAAAAAAATGAGAAAAAAAGGAGAGAGAGGAGAGAGGAGAGAGAGGAACGAATAAGAGAGAGAGTAGAGAGAGTCGAGAGAGAGAGGGGAGAGAAAGAAAGAAGGGAAGGAGAGAGTGGAGAAAGATAAAGGAAATAGAGAGGAAAAAGAGAGAGAAAGAGAAAAACAGAGAAAGAGAGGATAAAGAGAAGAAAGAGGAGAGTGAAAAATTGAGAGATGACAAAAAGGAAAGAGTCGAGAGCGACAACAGATGGAGAGAAAGAGGAGAGAAAGGAGATAAAGGTAAAGAGAAAGAACGGAGAGATGAAGAGAAAAAGAGAGAAGAGGTAGGAGAGAGAAAGAGACAGAAAAAGGGGAGAGTAGTAGTTTCAACTTTTCAGTCACTGGGGTAGTGTCTTCAGTCAATAACGAAGTACAGCAGGTTTTGGGTACTTCCCAGTTGTTTTGGGTGATTCGCGTGTAGTTTCAATTTTCAGTCACCGGTTCAGCATTTTTAGTCACGACGTGCAGCATGTGTCGGGGACTTTCCACTCGTTATGTGTGGTTCGCGAGACGTATCAACTCTTTAGTCACCGGGACAGCGTTTTCTATCACAAAGGACATGAAGCCGATTCCAGGGCGTACCCAGTCGTTTTTGGTGGATTGCGGGTTGTTTCACCTTTTCAATCTCCGAAACAGTTTTTTCAATCACTTTCTATAAGCAGCCCATTTCGAGAACTTCCCAGTCGTTTTGGGTGTTTGGCGGGTCGCTTCAACTTTTTAGTCACCAGTACAGCATTTTCTGTCAACTCCGACGTGCAGCCCGTTCAGAAGACTTACCAGTCGTTTTGGGAGCTTCACGGGTCGTTTGACCTTTTGAGTCACCGAGATATGTTTTCAGTCACTTTCGACTTACAGTTCTTTCTCAGGACTTCCCAGTCGTTTTCCATGATTTACGGGTCATTTCAACTTTTCAATCACCGAAGAAAAGTTTTCAGTCAATTCCAACGTGCAACCCGTTCCGTGGTCTTCCCACTCGTTTTGAGTTGTGTGCGGGTCGTTTCAACTTTTCTGCCAAAGGGGCAGCGATTCAGTCACTTCAGACATGCAACTCGTTCCGTAGTCTTCCAACTCGTTTTGAGCTGTGTGCGGGTCTTTTTAACTTTTCTGTCAAATGAGCAACGTTTCAGTCATGTCAGACATGCAGCCCATCCGGTGACTTCCCATTCGTTTTGGGTGGTTCTAGAAACGTTTAAACTTTACAGTCACCGGGTAGAATTTTCAGTCATTTCGGACGTTCATCCCATTCCGGATACTTCCCAGTCGTTTTGGTGGGTCACATGTCGTTTCAACTTCTTAGTCACCGGGGAAACTTTCTCAGTACCTTCTAACGTTCATCCCATACCGGTGACTTCCCAGTCAAGATGGGCGATTGGCGTTTCATTACAAGTTTTCAGTCATTGGGGCACTATTCTCAGTCAATTCCTATGAGCAGCCCGTTTCGATGACTTCTGAGCTCTTTTTTGCGTGCTTCGTTCGAAATTGGAATATTTCATTCACCTGGACAGCGTTTTCATTCAATTCCGACGTGCAGCTCGTTCCAGGAACTTCCCAGTTGTTTTGGGTAATTCTCAGGTCGTTTCAACTCTTCAGTCACCGCAAAATCATTTTCAGTTAATTCGGACGTGCAACCCATTCTGAGGACTTCCCAGTCTTTTTGTGAATTTTGTGGGTCGTTTGAACTTTTCAGTCACCCGGTAAGCGTTTTAGTCACTTCCAATGTGAAGCACATTCCGGAGACTTCCCAGTCGTTTTCAGAGGTTCGCGAGTGTTTTCAATTTTCATTCACTTGGGGCAGCGTTTTCCGTAACTTCCTACGTGCAGCCCATTCGGTGACCTTCCCAGTCGTTTTTGGTGGTTTGTGAGTTGTTTCAACTTTACAATAAGCGGGACTGCTTTTTCAGTCACTTCCGACCTGAGGCACATTCCGGGTCTTCCAGTCGTTTAAGGAGGATCACGGTTCAAGTTTTCTGTCATCAGAGCAGCATTCTCAATTAATTCCAACGTGCAGTTTAATATCGGGACTTCCTAGTCGTTTTGGGTGATTCGCGGGTCATTTCAACTTTAAGTCAATGGGCAGTGTCTTCTGTCAATTTCTAAGTGCATCCCGTTCTGATGACCTCTCAATCCTTTTGTGTGGTTTGCGTGTCGTTTCAATATTCAGTTACCGATGCAGCGTTGTCAGTCATGTCCGATGTGCAGACCCTTTCATGGGCTTAACATTTGTTTTATGTGGTTCTCGGTTTCATTCAACTTTTCAGTAACCAGACACGCATTTTCAGTCACGTTATGCAGCACATTTCTGGGACTTCCCAGTCATTTCGGGTGGTTCACATACCGTTTGAACCTTTAAAGTTTTTGGGGCAGCGTTTTCAGTATAGTCTGCCCATTTTGGGGACTTTCCAGACATTTAGGATAGTTCTTAGGTCGTTTCAACTTTTCAATCACCGGTCAGCGTTTTCTATCACTTCCTGTGTGCAGCCGATTCCGTGAATTTCCCAGTCGATTTGCGTGGTTCGCCCTTCGTTTCAATTTTTCAGTCACCAGGGCAACGTTTGGGCAACTTTTTCAGTAACTTCTGACATGCACCCATTCTGGAGACTTCCCAGTCGTTTTCGGTGGTTCTCTTGTGTTTTCAAATTTTCAGTCACACGGGCAGCGTTTTTAGTCACTTCCGACGTACTCGTTTCATGGACTTCCCAGTCGTTTCAAAAGTCTCGCATGTCATTTCAACTTATCAGTAACTGGGCAGCATTTTCAGTCACTTCCGACGTCCAGCCCATGGCGGGGACTTCCCAGTCTTTATTGTTTCGCTGATCGTTTCGACTTTTCAGTCACTGAAACAGAGATTTGCGTAACTTCCTATTTGCAAGGTCTTTACGGAAATTTCCCAGTCATTTCTGGTCGTTTCAACCTTTCAGCCCCCGGGTCAGCGTTTTCAGTCACGTCCGACGTGCTGACCATTCCGTGTACTTCCTAGTTGTTTTGGGTTGTTCGCGTTTCAACTTTTTATTCACCTGGGCAGCGTTTTCAGTCAAATTTGACATGCAGCCCATTCACCAGAATCTCCAGTTGTACTTGGTAGTTCTTGGGTCGTTTCTACAGGCAACGGGTAGACTTTTCAATCACTACCGACGTGCAGCCAATTCCGGGGAATTCCAAGTCGTTTTGGGTTGATCGCAGTTCATTTCAACTTTTCAGTCATGGAAGTTGCGTTTTGTGTCAATTCCTATGTGCAGCCCATTTCAGCGTTTTCCCAGTCGTTTTGCGTGGTTCGATGGACGTTTCTACGTATCAGTCACCAGGGTAGCGTGTTCAGTCACTATGGACATGTAGCCCATAATGGGGACTTCCGAATTGTTTTTTTGGTTCGGAGGTCGTTTCAACCATTCAGTCACCGGGTAGAGTTTTTAGTCGGTTCCGATGAGTAGCATGTTCTGCGGACTTCATTGTCGTTTTCGGTGGTTCGCGAGTTGTTTTAAATTGTTGAACACCAGGGCAGCGTTTTCAGTCATATCCGACGTGCAGCTTATTCTGGGGACTTCCCAGTCGTTTTGGGAGGTTTGCTGGTTGTTTTAAAGTTACAGTCAAAGTTTAGACTTTTGAGTCACTTCCGACGTGTAGTCAGTTCCGGGGACTCCCTATTTGTTTCGTGTGGATCGCAGTTCGTTTCTACATTTCACTGTTTAGGGGTAGCGTTTTCATTCACTTTTAAATAGCTGCTGTGCCGGGGGTTCACCAGTCGCTTTTGGTGGATTGCAGTTAGTTTCAACTTTTTAAGTCTCTGAGGCAGTGTTTTTCGTCACAACCGACATGAAATACGTTTCAGAGACAGTCATTTTGTGTGGTTGGCGGGTCGAATAATTTTGTAAGTCACCAGCGCACCGATTTTAGTCACTTTCTACGGGCAACCCTTCCGGTGACTTAAGATGTTTCGGGTGGTTCCCGGTTCGTTTCAACTTTTCAGTCAACAGTGCAGCGTTTTCAGTCACTTCTGACATGTCACCCATTCCTGTGACTACCCAGTCGTTTCGGATTGTGCACGGGTCATTTCAACTTTTCAGTCACACGCGTAGCGTTTTCCATCACTTCCGACGTGCAACCCACTCCGTGGACTTCCCAGTTGCTTTGACTGGTTCGCTGATCATTTCAAATTTACAGTCACCTGTGTAGCATTTTCACTTATTTCCGATGTGCAGCTCATTTCGAAAAATTACCAGTAGTTTCGTGTGGTTTCCAGGTTGTTTCAACTCTTCAGTCACTCGGGCATTGTTTTCAGTCACTCCCAAAGTGCAACTGATTCCTTGGTCTTCCCAGAGACATTGACAGGTTCGCGGGTCTATTTAAATTTACCGGTGAAGTTTGCAGTCACTTCCGACGTGCAGTCCATTCTGGGTACTTCCAAGTCTTTATTTGTAAATCATATTCTTTCAAATCTTCAGTCAGCGGGACAGCGTTTTCAGTCATAACCGATGTTCATCTTATTCCAGGTACTTCCTAGTCGTTTTTGCTGTTTCGCCTATCGTTTCTAGTTTCAGTCACCGGGGCAGCGTTTTCAGGAACTACCAACGTGCAGCTAATCCAAGGTCTTCACAGTCGTTTTGGGTTATTCGCAGATCGTTTCTAACGAGGCAGCGTTTTCAAACACTTCCTACGTGCAGTCTACACTGTGGACTTCCCAGTCACTTAGGGTGGGACTCAGTTCA